>NW_007732295.1:0-1562 GCF_000696425.1 Galeopterus variegatus | reverse complement strand
ACATGATAGAAGAAAGAGATCAAATTTTAAGAGCCATTTTACTTACCAAGCATTAAGAGTATCACAGTCACTAAACCTGAAGAAGAGCTCATCTTTGGAGTGTGGACTAAATATTGTTCTTGATTCTTGATATGGAGAAATGTTGAAGTCACAGTGAAATGATAAATCTAAACCTACAATTCACACAGGAAATGAGTTTGTGTCAGGCAGCTGCACCCCCTGATGGACAGGGACTTAACTGCAGTGAATGTTTTTCTAGACTCTTTCCAAAAGTGAGAAATAGGTCTTCCTCCTTGATCTCTTTTATAAACCATGCCAGTCTTCAGACTGTGCTTGTAAATGTGAAGGACCACTGTCATAATATGTAAAGTCTGTTTTGCTCTTAGGGCACTATCTGATATGAAAGTTCTTTAGCAGAGCATCCCAGCTTATTTCTGTAGCTGAGAAGATACCAATTTTCTTGAACATTTTAATTCAGGCCTTTATATTCTCATGTATCCATTGTCGGCCAGATTTTAATCCATTGAAATATCAATTAATCGTTTTTGGTTGAAATCAGAGGAGGTAATAAGAAATCAAGTTATTCTTGAGTGGTTCTGTTTTTCAGAACTGTACCACAATGTAAGAACAGTGACTGACATTATTACTAGGCACTCCATAAATATGTATTAAATGAAACAAAAATAATGACTAGACAGTCTTTGACTAAAGTTTCACTACTACTTTGAAGATAATATTTCTCATTTCTAAAATGATATCAATTTAAGGAATGCTATTTGTTTAATAAAGGATTTTCAGAAGAAAAAGTTACACTATCTTCTCAATAGTCAAATATTCTAGAATTTTAAGATCAATGAAAAAGTGGATTATATGAATCCTAGACAGAAGAAACACCATAACTAAAGTTCCTAAGATCAAATCCCCCTTCCACCACAGCTGCAGTTNCACTCCTCTTCCCCTGAGCTCTAGGGGCCCCAGCTTGACTGTTGATACTTTTTAACAGTTATAAATTGGTTGATTTGTGGGAGAGAGTGATGCTGAGGACCATCTACTCTGCCATCTTGACTGAAAGCCCCACTCTTATTTAATTTTTTTTTTTTTTACTTTCTTTTTAATGTGTTCCTCATTTCATCAAAGGCTAACTTCCAATTTTCTGCTGGATTTGGGAAGTGGTCATTACTTGTTATAAGGCAGTGGTGGAGAGCACGGGTAGTCTGTAACTTGTAAGTTTTCTTACTTGGTCCTCCTTTTTCATCCCCTCCCCTTCCAAGTACTCTCAAAGCACACACGCACACACACACACATGCACACGTGCACACACATGCACATGCACACACGTGCACACGCATGCACACACATGCACACACACACACACCATCTTCCCCAATCATTCAAAGGTAATTGGTGCTTCTGATTTATAAACCTTCCCACAAGGGCACAGCACATGTTGGGTGCTCCTTGTTGGCTTCTCCCTCTCAGCCCAGGTTTCTTCTCTATCTGATCTGCTATGCAAGTTTTCATTTCTCCATATACTTCTCAGTCTCTAAAATTTTAAAATTTTG
>NW_007732294.1:120138-136518 GCF_000696425.1 Galeopterus variegatus | reverse complement strand
ACCTGGCTCCAGGCAGAGTGGGGACTAGGCTAGGTTTGGGAGCAGCCCCGCACCCAGGCCCGCGTTGAGCAGGGCTGGCACGTAGATGATCAGTAGATAGTTGTTTGGAAGAGTGAACCAGCCAGGAAGGGCTCCCCGCAGGCTGCCAGGGAGCAAATGCGGTGGAGGCCCCGGGCCTGGGCACAGCCCTTCCGTCTCTCCCTCCGCTCCTCCTTTTCCAGAAGTCTCCTTCAAGTCTTTGCTCAGCTCTCACCTCTGCAGAGCACTGATCTTCTGACCCGGAAGATCACTTCCTTATCTGTGTGATCTCCACGGACCTGGCTCCAGGCAGAGTGGGGACTAGGCTAGGTTTGGGAGCAGCCCCGCACCCAGGCCCACGTTGAGCAGGGCTGGCACGTAGATGATCAGTAGATAGTTGTTCGGAAGAGTGAACCAGCCAGGAAGGGCTCCCCGCAGGCTGCCAGGGAGCAAATGCGGTGGAGGGCCCGGGCCTGGGCACAGCCCTTCCGTCCCTCCCTCCGCTCCTCCTTTTCCAGAAGTCTCCTTCAAGTCTTTGCTCAGCTCTCACCTCTGCAGAGCACTGATCTTCTTCTGACCCGGAAGATCACTTCCTTATCTGTGTGATCTCCACGCGCTGCCGGCCTCACCCATGCCAGTGGGCTCCTTGGGGGCCAGAGAGCCCTGTTTCCTTCACTGATGTGTCCCCAGTGTCTAGGCAGGTCTTGTTAACATTTGTGGATGGATGGATGGATGGACAGGTGGACAAAGAGTAAGGGCTCCGTGGATCGCCCTATCCCAAAGCAAATGGCTTCAGAGAAACTGGCAGCCCTAGAAGGGAAATTGGGGTCCATTTCGTAAGGTCCCAGGCAAAGCTGGGCTCATGGGTCGCTGGCCCAGGTCCAGGTAGCCAGCATGTTCTCTCTCTGACTGTGGCCTCTGAGTCTGCCCTCCTGGTTATGTGGCCCAGCAGGGTTGGGTTACAGGGCTGGCACCCAGCTCCCTCCAGGAACGCTCCCTCCCTTTCCCCAGCCAACGGAGGGGGGACTGGCAAGATGTGTAATTTTCACTTGCTAATTGTGATGCCCTGCAGCTTGCTGAGCTAAAAATAGTCTCCGTTTTTGTTGAGTAGGTTAAAAAATAGAAGCCCACATGCTGCTTCAAAAAGAAGCCCCCTGCCAAGCCTGGCAGAGGCTGGGGCTGGCTTGTGCCCCTCCTCCACCTCCCAGCAGATCCCTGAGGACTCATGCAAGATGTGCCCCGAGGGCCATGTTGTCCCAGTTTTGCAGGAAGCTTAACCTGGGGTCCGTGGGTGAGCTGCTGGGAGCCCATCCGTCCTGGAACCCTGTGCAGAATGCCGTGGGAATGTTCACTTGTGGGCGTGTCTGGGCGAGGACCTCCATCTTCATCCGAAGCCAGGAACACTCAGGGATGATGTTGAGGGGAAATGACAATCCCAAGAAGAAGCAGGGCTGGGGGCAGGTGGGCCTGGGCATACCCGCACATCACTGCCTGCCTGAGTGGTGTCTGCAGGTCCCGCGAACTGAGCCTTGGGATCCTCACCTGAGAAATGAGTTAGGGGAGAATGGCGTCGATGTTGAGGGGAAATGACAATCCCAAGAAGAAGCAGGGCTGGGGGCAGGTGGGCCTGGGCAGACCCGCACATCACTGCCTGCCTGAGTGGTGTCTGCAGGTCCCGCGAACTGAACCTTGGGATCCTCACCTGAGAAATGAGTTAGGGGAGAATGGTGTTGAGTGAGAAGCATTACAGAATGCCCAGCGTGCGGCTCTGCTCTAACCCCTAATGATGAACATATAAAGTATGACAGCGTTGGTCAAATGAAAGTGTATTCCTGCTTCTACATTTCTCAGAAATTCCCAGAATTGCAGACTCCAGGATCCAGATTGGATCTTAGAATTCTGACTGTCCTGGGAATTTGCCCTAGACAGCAGCTCCTTTTACAGTTGAACAGAGGCCTGACCCTGTTCCCATCCAGCTGTGCCCATGGTGGGAGGCAAGGGACGAGGGCACGTCCCATGAGAGCAGACCTGCAGTGCGGGGATCCTTCTGCGGGGCACAGGGCTGCCCCCGACAGGTGTGAGGATGGACAACTGACCCTGAGTGCAGATAGTGCCGTGATCAGATGCTCCTCTAGAGTCAATGTCATTTCTGTTCCTACCCCAAAACACTGAAGTAAGTTGTTTGCAGCAATTTCAGCTGTGGGGGTGTTTTATGAGACCTCCAGGTGGTGTCAGGCCACCCCGGCTTGACGGGGCTCTCATCATCTCTGGGTACCCTCAGCCAAGTATGCAGGAAGAGCACTCAGCAGCGGGAAACGATGTAGTCATTACCCAGGCCTGGACAAGCACCAGAGTGTGTGTGGAGGTGACTCCTACAGCTGGCCTGGGGTCGCAGCTGCAGCAATCAGGCTAGGGTGATGGGGGAGGTGCAGGGTCTCTGAGCCCATCTCGGGCACAGCTGGAGTTTGTGAGTGGAAGGAAGGACTGTGCCCAGATCATGGAAGGTGTAGCCATGGTTTCATGTGAGGCCACCACTCTTGGGGCAGGTGTCCGGCTCTTGTGCATGTGTGGCCAGAGGCAGATGTCCTCCTCCCTATCTGTGCTGCCTGATGGAGGGGTGTGGACCACGTTAGAAGGCACTGTGGCAATGAGAGGCACTAAAACTTAAGTCTCTTGAAGAGGTTCCAAAAAGGAATTTCATTCATACTCTTTGCAGAAACTTCCTCAACCCTTTTTTCCTGTCTCTCCCCGGGTCTCTTCCAGCACTGGCTGTGGTAATGAATGAGTCCCGTAGAATTCCCTGTCACTGTTGGCCAGCGTGAGAGGCCAGCTTAACTGGAGAATCTCTGACCCATGGGGGTCCACGTGCCCGCTGCTATAGGATTGCCAGTCACACCCGCCAGACAGAACTTAAAGGACAGTCTTTTTATTTTAGAAGACATCAACTGGGTGACAGAGGGCAAAGCCCCAACTGCCTCCGTCATTGACTGAGGGTCAGGGTTCATACAGGTAGTTGTTCTGGGTAGACAGGACTGAGTCTTCAAGTGTGATGGACAGCTGCTTTCAGTACAATCTTAGTTAATCATTAAGGGCTAGCTATAGGGGGAAAACCGAGTTAGTTCTATAGCGTATACATGAGTGTGTGTAGGAGGGGTTCTGCGTTTACAGCTGCCTAAGATCTCTCCTCTTACTCTCTCAGCAGACCCGAGCCTCTCAGAACCTGGTTGCCCTGCTGTTCTTCCCCTCTTCTCCCGGGGCTTCTGTCCAGTAGCTTCCAGAATGCTCTGGATGCTTCGGCATAGTGTGTTCCTTAGAAAATGTGAGGGTGTGTGTGTGCATGAGTGTGTGTCATGGGGGAGCTGCAAATACTCAGAAACTAAAGTCTTTGGCTGTGTCCCCAAAAAGGAGCCTCTCTGCTGAGTTGTATGGATGCAGAACTCCAGAATGTACCTGCTGGAAAGGATCCGGAGATCAAGGGCTATGTCTTGGCAGTCCTTCAGCAGAACCCCAACGGCAGTGTTCCCTTTCTGCACTAAAGCACGCCCCCCCATGAGCACTTGTTCAGGCCCCTGCGCCCCCCACCTCCTGCACTCCCACAGCCATTGCGAGATTCAGGCATCAGCATCGCTGGCAGCCACACAGCCCCTGAGGCTCACATACATGACATAGAGCTGCCCCAAACCAACAGCTGCAGAGAGGCTTGGTCCGGGTCTCAGAGCCTGGGCTGCGTGGGGCCCCTCACCCCTCTCCGTCAGGGCACTCGCAGCCATCAGCGTCAGCACGTGCTTGCTCAACATCCCAGCTCTGCTTCCCTAGAGGTCAGAACTGAGGCAGAAGCTGGCGGGCGAACAGGTCACTGGGGCGTGGGGCAGTGGGAGTAGAGCACATAGATGCCACATGTGTTCCCCCATCAGTCGGTCTCCCTGCGTGTCTTTGGGGAGGCTCCGTGAAGCTTTTGTGTCTTGAAACAGTCCTCTGGGGTGAGGAAGGGGTGTTTGCCTACTGGCCCCTGGGTCCCATAGGTCAGAATCTGCCCCACAGGGTGTTAACAGCTACAGGGTGTCATCTGTGCCAGCCTGACTGCTTGGCTGTGTACGTGGCCTGGATGTGTGTGCATGTCTCACACCTCAGTGGGAACCTGCTGCCGGGACAGGAGGCTACGTGTGCTGAGGTCAGAAGCAGTGGCAGCCGGTGCTTGGCCACTCAGGCCCCGTCAAGGCAGGGCACCTGACCACATCTCGTGTGGTTCCAGGGACACACCCACATCAGCTCCCATCTCCTCACTGGATCCTCACCACACCCCTGCAGGGGGGTGGGATGAGAAATGACACCCAATTTACAGCTGAGGAAACAGGCTTGGAGCTTCCTCAAGGATGTGGAGACAACAGAACGAGCCTTCTGCTCCACGCGCTGGACTCTGCCACTATAGTCCTGGGCCTCGGCCCAGCAGCCACAGGCAAGGACTCAGGCGTGTACGGATCACATGGTCACGGTGTGGGGTGCAGACAAGGGCGTGAGGGGAACGGTGTGTGGGAGGCTGGGGGGTGCAGCTGCATGGGGGCCTCCAGGGCAGCGTCACCTGCACCAGGCCACAGAAGGGCTGCTGGAGGACCCCATGAGCCACTTCAAGCTCTGGGGACAACAGCAGATATGCCAGGTGGGGGCTGGTGGGTGGGCACAGCCAGGCCTAGTGCGGTGCTCTGCCCACCTCAGCTGTGGCTGCAGCTCACCCTGCCCAGCAGGCAGCAGAGGGCTTCAGGGCTCAGCTCCCGCCAGCAGCGCTCTGGCTGTGCAGGCCATGGGTGTGGCCTGCTCGCCTGGCTGCTGGCACCCTGTGTAGCCCGGCCTGGAGGAACTCTTTCCTTAAGGGGGCCCCAGAGAGCCACATAAACCCTGGTATGGAAATGGGCTCCTTCCTCTCAAACTGTAGCCTGGGCGCCTGAGCACGTGGGTGTCCGAGCACGTGGGCGTCCGGGCCCGCCTTCGGCCCACCTGGCCCTGCAGGGGCGGTGGGAAGCTAACGAGGCTTGTCTTCAAGGAGACAGTGAGTCACTTTTACTCTGCTCGCTGTGAGTGCACTTTTTTCTGAGTTAAGTCTATAATTGGAAGGTGCTGCCTTCCTGTCTGCACAGAGGAGAGTGGCAAGGAGTCACGAGGAGGCTGGCTGGTGTGTAGGCCTGTCCCCAGCTGGAACTGCAGTATCCATGCTTGGGCCCTACAGAAGCTGGTCTGCGACGCTGGTCCACCCCAGCTCTGTCCGCGCCATCTCTCTACCTGGCCTCAGGACTTCCTGAGCTCTTTGCAGTGTCTCAGCCTCGAAATGGGTTTGGAGGCAGCCAGGAGCCACTGAGGCAGAAGAGAAGCTCCCTGTGCTTCCTGCTCCCGCCTGCACCTGGAAAACCTTGAAGAATGCCAGTGCTGGGACTGTCCGCCAGCCCAGTTAAATCAGGATCACTGGGGTGGGAGCTGCACACAGTGCCTGTGAAAAGTCCCCAGCTGACTCTGGTGTGCAGCCACAGCTGAGAAGCACTGATCCTGTCTGGCTGGCACAACTGGAGGTTGAGACTTTCAGGGGCAGACTTCCTGCAGCCTGCCGCCACCTGCACGCAAGTCACCTGCATGTCTCACTGAGATGCGGATTTGACCCAGCAGGCCTGGCCTGGAACTTGGAATCCTGCATTTCAGCCATTGGCCGGACCATGCTGCTGGTCCAGGGACCATACTTGGAGCAGCGACGCTTTAGAGGAAGGGTCTACAACTCAAGTATGCAGCTGAGCCACCTGCAGGGTGAGTGCTGGGCCCACTCCCACCTGAGTTTCTGACTCAGGAGAAGTTGTGGTTGCTGCTGCTGCTCCAGGGACCACACATGGCTTTAGAGCATCCATGCAGGGTCTGGCTTTCTATGGCCACTGGGGGCCAGTGTGTCCTGGGCACCCACATGGCCTGCAGGGGGCGCTGAGCAGTCCCACCGGTGGGAAGCAGTTGGGGGTGGGAGGAGGTGGTAAAGCGTCTGGTGACTGCACCTTACACAAGGGGGCTCATTTCATCCTCCCAGCGAACCTCTGAAGTAGTGCTCCTTGTGCCCATTTTATAGATGAGGAAATGAAGGCTCCGAGAGGCTGAGGATCCTGACAAAGCCATGACAAGTGGCCAAGCCAGGCTCAGACTGAGACCTCTTTGTCTGCTGCTGCAGCTAGCCTGGCTTGCGTCCTGCACAGTTGCAGTCTAGCTCTGTGATATGCGGTGGTAACAGCCCTCTGTGCCTTGCCCTCATGTGGAGAATAACCGGTTCTCTTGGGAGGTTACTGTGACGAGTAGATGGATTACTTAGTTCTAGCACTTAGTGTCACTCATGGCACATACTAAGTACTCAGCGTCTTAGCTATGGTTTTATTATGTTGATTGCAATCGCTGTGTGTTTCCTCCCAGGCTGGGGTCCAGAGTTCTTGGTGCTCGGCTCTGAGTGGCCCCTTCCCTGAGAAGGGGGCCAGTGGGGACAGGGGGTATGGACACACAGGTGCATGGCCACAAGTCACAGTTCCTGTTCTTGCTTAGATGGAAGAGGAGGACCCCAGGTGCAAGAACAGAGAGACCACAGGGACGGGTGGGGGTGGCCAGCAGGGGCAGTGCTGTTGCCACCCCATCTAACAGTTGAGCCTGTTGCAGAGCTGGGATTCCAACCTGAAGGTGCTCTTCATTCCTGCCAGGAGGAGCCATTTGGGGAATCTGCCTCTCCACTTGGCACTGAGCCCTGGAGACCCTCCTCAAAGTGCTCCTTGTCTGGGCAGGGGCGGGTGAAGGAGGGACTCTGGCAGCATCCCCAGGACCTTCAGGAGCTTGATATGGGGGTTGGGGGAGACCCTGCATTGGGCAGCATCCCCAGGTGGGTCTCAGAACAATCAGGACAAGAAGATCCTGGGGCACCTGCCCTCACCCCTTGGGCTGGGTGTGCAAGTGTGAGCTAACAGTATAATGCCCACCAAACTGAGAACGTATCCTGAGACCAAAGAACAAAGCGGACAACTCCCTATGGTTTACAAGGAGTTTATTATTATTATTGACAGGTTGTTACTTACAGGGACTGAGCCATCTGAGTGCTGTGTGGCTGCTTTCTCCTCAACCTCGGAGGGGAGGAGTTGAGGCTTATAAGGGACTCAGAGACAAAAGTGGGGCTATGTCAGAGAGAAAGGCTGCAGAAGTGCAAAATTCCCAGGCCCCTCACAGCCTTCTGTTGCTTATCCTTGGGGTTGTTGGCATCATCTTACACAAGCATAGCATTCTGTTCCTTTTCATTCCTCAGTT
Organism: Galeopterus variegatus; assembly: GCF_000696425.1. Taxonomy (NCBI): domain Eukaryota; kingdom Metazoa; phylum Chordata; class Mammalia; order Dermoptera; family Cynocephalidae; genus Galeopterus; species Galeopterus variegatus. The sequence continues at coordinate 129,198 of NW_007732294.1, read as the reverse complement.
GCTAAGCAACTTGAGCATGGGAAAAATTGTAACAATTGAAGCCATAACTCTGAAGGCCATGAGAGTGAAGTGAATTCTGACCAGAATTCCTACACTAGGGTGGTCTCACATGGACCCTTCAGGTTCTGCAGATTCTCAGAGGGGATTCTGATCCCCTGCTGAACCCCTGCCTGCCTCAGACACCACTACCAGTTCACCTCTTGAGGCCCCCACCCTTGAAGGTGACCTTTTCTAGCTAGGATCTCTCATCCCCTCTCTGGCAGCAAGGCCAGTGGGCCGAGCCTCCAGGTTGTCTCCTGGTCTCCCAGGCAGGTCTCCCCAGCACTGAGGTGGGTTTCCTTGCAGGCTGGACATAGGGTGGCCTTGCCCTGTGGGGCACCAGCCGGAGCTGCATAAGTTAGTGGGATATGAGAGTGTGTCCCCACACAGCACCTCTTGCCCAGGGCACCCTGCTGCCTCTGCAGCAGGAGAGGCCAGTGGCTTGGAAAACGCTATCTCTGATGACCCTAAGAGCTTGGAGTGAGGGCCCAACTGACCAAGGTTACCACCCACCAGTCACCTTTTGAACCCAGAACTATGCAGTCTTGTGGAAGTTATCCCACAGTACACAGGCCTTGGGTGAACTGCTGGGGTCTGTCCACTTTTTTATTTCACGTACAAATGGTTACTGAGCACCACTGTGGGCCGGCAGGAGGACACAAAGGCGAATAATACAGCCACTTCTGGCCTTGTGGGTCAGCAGTCTAGGATTAACCAAGGAGGCTTCCTGGAAGTGGTGACACCGGGGCTGGACTTAAAAATCCTAGAATTTCTTTACTTGAGTTCCTTCCCCTTGGGCCTCAGTTTCACCATCTAAAAAATGGAGCATTTGCTCAAGTCAGTGGTTCTTGAGCTTGAGAGGCAGCAGAAGCCCCTGGAGGGCTTGTTTTAAAGCACAGACTTCGGGCCAGGCTGGGTTCCTGATGCAACAGGTCTGGGGCTGGGCCTGAGAATGTGTGCTCTGATATGTGTGAGGTGCTGCTGTGGGCCTCGCTCTGAGGAGAGTTCTGTGAGTCTGGAGCCGCACCCCATCTGGAATGAGGGTAGCACTGAGCCTGGGGACTGGACCTTTCACCCCCGCCTCCACCCATCAACTTTCCTCCTTGCAAAGGATTTCTCAAGAATTCCAAGGAGGCCTTGTGGCATTTGTACAGTGGGGTTGGTGCCTGCTTGTAAAGCCCCTGGAGGGCGGCAGCTAATGTATGCTCTGCACAGTGGGGAAACTGAGGCCACAATGGCTCAGAGGCTTGCCCCCAGTCTGCAAGGCCAGTAACCAAGCACGTGGGGGCTGTGCCCACTAGGAAGCTGCTCCGCCCGCTCAGACATTGGCATCTCATGGGCACTTCAGATCCCACGTGTCCAAAACCAAGTTCCAGATTTTTCACCAAACCCTGCCCTCATGCTCTGCCTCATGGAGGTCAATGGCTCGGCCGGAGACCCTCCCTCACAGTGTCCGGAGTCGATCTTACACCCCTCCTCCTTCTCACCTGACCCGACAGCCTCTTTGTGGGTGGTGGTGAAACCCACCAATTGGCTTCCAGACGCCTGCCTTGCCCGCTCTCTCTGGTCTCCACACTGTGGCCACACCAGGTCGGGTCGCTGTGCTCGGAGCCCTGGCTCCCCACTCCCGCTGCATCCTGGGCCCTGGGCATGCGCAGTCAGCGTTAGTTCTCAGACCACTGCCCCTGCTCATCACCTCCACCCATGGGGCCTCAGGGCCTTGGCACGTGCTGTCCCTCATGTCTAGAATGTTCCTTTGTTCTTTTTGTATCCCTGGGGTCTGCATAGCTAATGCTATCAGTTGTTCAAATGCCACCTTACTCCAGGCTGCCTTGACTACCTGCCACTGGTCCCTGCACCTCCGTGGTGCGTTTTCTGCATGGTTTCTCTTTTCCCGTTGGTTGTAAACGGGGTCTGCATAGCTAATGCTATCAGTTGTTCAAATGCCACCTTACTCCAGGCTGCCTTGACCACCTGCCACTGGTCCCTGCACCTCCGTGGTGCGTTTTCTGCATGGTTTCTCTTTTCCCGTTGGTTGTAAAACCCAGGAGGCAGGCTCTGTGTGTCCTGGCCCCTGGAATGAGGTGTGGTGAGCACAGGCAGATGCTGAGGAAACATTTATCAGACACACAGCAGCTGGGGACCACCGGGGAGCCCACTTGCTGGTGCTGCTGGCGATCCCCATGCACTCTTGCAGGCACCAGGCTGTGCCCACCTGGGAGGAGGGCCTTTTGGAGCCACCTTTGATGCCTCATGACCGCCTTCTTCTCTCTCAGGGAACTATGCCCCAGACATCCATCGTCTTCTCCAGTATGCTCGGACCCAGCTGTAGCGGACAGGTGCAGCCCGGCATGGGGGAGCGGGGAGGCGGGGCTGGCGGCTCCGGGGACCTCATCTTCCAAGACGGTCGCCTCATCTCTGGGTCCCTGGAAGCCTTGATGGAGCACCTGGTCCCCACAGTGGACTATTACCCCGATGTGAGTGCCTGGGGCTGGGGGTGGTGCTGGGGGCTGCCTGGGCTCCAGGAGAGGCTGCTTCTGGAAGGGGGAGGGAAGCCCAGACAGAGCTGCAAAGCTGGACAGAGCAGCGGGAGCCCAGCTCCACCTCCTGTACCTTCTTCGCCATCTACTCCTACCTAGGCAGACAGCCTGGAGGAACCTGCAGTGACTTCCTGCTGTGGCCCCCAGGCAGGTGGAGATGGCCCTGGTGGCACAGAAAGCAGAGACACACGAGGGCCGAGCAGGGGCCTGAGTTCAGGGCAGGGCCCTGGGGGAAGAAGAGGAATTTAAAAGGCAAGACCAGCACTTAGGGTCCTGGAGCCCGAGGCTGAGCTGGGAGGCCTGTTTTGTGCATAAATCCTGTGATCCAGAAGGGCCTGAGTTCAGGGCAGGGCCCTGGGGGAAGAAGAGGAATTTAAAAGGCAAGACCAGCACTGAGGGTCCTGGAGCCCGAGGCTGAGCTGGGAGGCCTGTTTTGTGCATAAATCCTGTGATCCAGAAGGAGTGCAGGATGCAGGGCTCTTCCACTACGACCACCCCTCCCTCTCCACCTCAAGATGGCATCGTATGTTCTTGGAACAGAGAAAGGATTCCCTTGTCATGAGTGCTTCCCTTCCACTTCTGCTGGATGCTGTCGCTTACAACAGTGGCATCGCGGGCCTGCCTGCTCCCTTCTGTGAGCTGAGCATCCCTCCTCTGGGAGGGCCGGTCCTGGCCACACTGCGCCTGCCCTCTCCCTCTGGAGGGCAGAGTGGTGCTTGTGGGCCCTGGACAGTCACACCCAACTGCAGGGGAGGGTGGGCGGGAGGAGCAGCACCCTCCAGCTTCCACCTGCGGCAACAGCTCAGCTTCCCCACCCGTCAGCCTCCTGTACCCTCCCGGGGCCCGGGGAGGGACTGGCCTTTGCATTGTCCACCGCCCCATCTGTCCCTCTTACCTTCCATTAGCCCCATCAAGGCCTGGCTGGGGCTGATGCCACTGGTGCAGACTTGGCTGCTGAGTGCCCAGGGGGCAGAGCCAGAAAGAGGGACCCGAGGTCATGAAGAAGCCTGGGGCAGGACTGCGGGCCTCCATGCCCAGTGGGGCAGTGTCCTTGTGTGGCAACAGGAGGCCCACCCCTCTTATAGGCCAACACTAGAGGAGCTGCCTTAACCAGCTGTCACCCAGGGTCATCCCCAGAACCCTGTGTCCTGGGATCCCAACCTGCTTCCTGGCAGAGAAGAAGGGATGGCAGGGGCGGGAAGTAGGGCAGGAGAGTCCAGCTGGGCATCGGCTCTTCATCAAGCTCCTTGGTCTCTTCCCCCCGTTCCCTCCCTTCCTCCAGCTACGTACACGGCAGGCGCACGCACGCAGTCTCCTCCCTTGGGTGCTCCTGCCTGTCTTACCTGCTGACTAGGACACTTGAGCACCCATGCCGCACAGCATGGGACAGGTTGTAGGACATTTGTGGGGGGCTACAGGAACCCCTGGTCTCTTCCCACACAGAGGGCTACATGGGGATAGCGAGGGCCCCGGTCCCCAGTCCCACTCCAGGAGGCCTGCACTCCCAGCAAACGCTGCCGGGCCTGCTTCAGGCTGGAGCAAGGAGAACCTGGGCTGCCCAGCCTGCAGCAGTCGTGTTGGGTCAGAGCGAGGTCGGAGTAGGGTAGAGTCCCTCTTGAGAGCCCTGAGCAGCCACCTACACCTTCAAGTCCACCCTATCTACAGGTAGGGATCAGTGTGAACACCCTGCAGGCACCGACCCATAGCAGACAAAAGGCTGAGAACCCCTGGCCACAGGCCATCTTCTGTGCTGCATTTTAGTCCAGACTGTGAGGATCCCGGTAATGAGGGCACCAGGACTTAGGACGGAAGGGCCCTGGTGTGGCAGTTGGGGCCAAGGCCCACAGCCGGTCAGAGAAGCTGCCTGGGTCCTACAACAGTTCTTGACTCCCAGATCCACCAGCTCTGCCCCACTCACCCACCTACTCTGCCTACCCCACCAGGCCATACCCACATGGGCTAGGCCACGCCCCACAGACCCACTCTGCCCTGTAGGCCACGCCCCTGCCAGCTAGACCCGCCCTCTGACCCTGGGCAAGACTCACCCGGCCCACACAGGCCTGGAGAGCCCCACCAACCTCCAAGGGTAGGTTTAGCCCCCATTGTGGGGTGGGACAGAGGTTTTGGAGAATCCCAGAAGAACAGAACTGCTGGGAACAGTCAGATGGCTGCTGGAAGGTGGGGTTTGAGCTGTGCCTCCAGGGTGGGCAGGGCTGGGGTTAGCGGTGAGAGAAGGAAGGGCTGACAAGGTGAGCAGGGAAGGTGTGGCCGCCAGATGGGGAGCAGCAGCTGCGAGTCCCCTGGGGGGCCACCACCAGGCCTGACCGGCTCTTTGTCCTTTCTCCCTGTGTCCTTTCTACAGAGGACATATATCTTCACATTTCTCCTGAGCTCCCGGGTCTTCATGCCCCCCCATGATCTGCTGGCCCGTGTGGGGCAGATCTGCTTAGAGCAGAGGCAGCAGCTGGAGGCCGGGCCTGAAAAGGTAAGACGTGCTGAAGGGATGTGATCTGTGCCCCTGGCTATCCTCCCGCCCAGACTTGGAGAGAAGCCTGTTCAGAGTCAGCTGGCAGGACGGGGTGTGGCTGAGCAGGGCCCTGATGGTGCACAGTAGCCTGGCTCTGGACTCGGGCACACCTGGGATGTGCTCCTTGGGTCCAGAAGGGTGTGGACAGAGCAGAGCTCTCCTCCCAGGCTGCTGGAAGGAACTGCTGTTGGTGGGCACTTGCATCCCCTCCCAGGGAAGGGTCCCCATAGACACAACCCTGCCAGCCCTCCTGGTCAGTTCAGGGAAACCCGAAATGGGGCCCCCTGCTGGACGGCAGCTGGGAGGAGCGGCTGCTGGGAGCCAGGGCCGGCGGAGAGAGGCTCCATGAGGCTCCGCGAGGAGGCGCTGACAGCCATCACTTGGGGACCCGGCTGGGGGCAAGGGCGTGGCCGGGCCAGCCCTCTTGAGAGAGTCGCAGCCGAGCGGGATGGGCACCCCTGTCCCCTCAGCTCGGTGCTGGGGTGTGGCCGCGCTGCTCGGGCTGTGCGCAGGTGAACCCTGCACCCAGCACGACAGGAAGCTGCACATCACCTCCTCCTCTGGGTCACACACCACGACCCCTTCCCAAGCACTTGCCCGCCTGGTTTTGACCCAGAAGGGGCAGGTGAGAGTCTCGTTTACCATTACAAGTTCGCTTGGTTTTTATTGTGTTTTCTATGGGTGACTTCTGATTATAGCAAATGAAACTAGTTTCCTCTGTCCTAGTAGTGATGGGGTAGGTTTTGTAAAAACAAATTTAAATGAAAGAAAGCCGACTTGAACAGGAAACACGCAGGAGCTGTGTAGTGCGGTGCAGCTGCAGGTGCACACAGCCCGGTAACCGCACGGATGGGCGGGGCCGGGGCCCTTGTCTGCCGTCTTGTGGCCCACTGTGGCCTGTGGGGCCTCACTCTGTCCCCCACTGCCACAGGCCAAGCTGAAGTGCTTCTCAGCCAAGATCGTGCAGCTGCTGAAGGAGTGGACAGAAGCCTTCCCCTACGACTTCCAGGACCAGAAGGCCATGGCGGAGCTGAAGGCCATCACTCACCGCGTCACCCAGTGTGATGAGGTGAAGTCTCCTTTCCATGGCCAGGCTCCCTGGGTGTGTCGGGGCATGTGTCCTCAGGAAGGTGGGATCTTCCCTTCCCCTGTCACTCACCCAGGACGCTTGCTGGGCGGCTCCATTCGACTCCCTCCACCCGCCAATGACAGCTCAACTGGCCAGACATGGCTAGACTGTGTGCGGGGACCAGGCCTTTGGCACCCATGTCCCTGGAGCGGGGGACTTTTTGAGAGGTTGTAAGAGTCTGACGGCCTTTCCTGGCTCCCAGCTCACTCTTGGCGTTTGGTGGAGACAGGAAACCTGAGGAGTAGACAGGGAGCCTGGGCCAGCTGCGTCCCCACAGTGGAAGAGCTCCATGTGCTCAGCAGCTCCCGTTTGCCTGGACGGCTCAGGCAGCCCAGGGACCCCAGCTGCCCCCATCTAGGGAGCAGAGGCTGCTGGCCCAGAAGAGGTCCTTCCTGATGCCCTGGTCTGTTCTGTGGGTCCCTCCTGCTTCGGGAAGGCAGCGAGAAGCAGAAGCTGAGACCTGGCCCTGCTCTCAGCCCCCTTCCCCAGCAGGACAGCCCATGCTCCCCAGCAGCCTTCAGAGGAGCTCACAGTGTACCCTGCTCTGTCATCAAAGGTGTAGAGGCTCGTGGCAGGTTAGGGTGGGAAATGTGGGCTTATCAGGCATGTTCCTGGAGATGAGATGGGTCTCTCCATAGTGGTGGTGGCCTTGCCACCAGCCCACACCAGCATCCTCATGGCCCACTGACCCCCTCAGGAGAACGGCACGGTGAAGAAGGCCATTGCGCAAATGACTCAGAGCCTGCTGCTGTCCCTGGCTGCCCGGAGCCAGCTCCAGGAGCTGCGGGAGAAGCTCCGGCTGCCAGCTGTGGACAAAGGGCCTGTCCTCAAGGCCAAGCCACCGGCTGCCCAGAAGGACATCCTGGGCGTGTGCTGTGACCCCTTGGTGCTGGCCCAGCAGCTGACTCACATTGAGCTGGTCAGTGCTGCCATGTGCCCTGCCCAGGTGGGGCGGGGGTGCATTCCGCGTGGCTCATCTAGGGCTGCCGGAGCCCAGGGTCCCTCTCAACACAGGTCTGCAGGGCTCCCGCCAGTCAGACTGGGTTGTCAGGGGAAGTGGGCTTGCCAGCCCTGACTGCTGTGCCTCAGGCCAGTGTGTGTCCATTTGGGCACCTCTGCACTTGGCGCCTGGGTCTGCAGGAGCACGGCAGCCCTGCGTGAATGGGAGTGGCTGGGTTGAATCATCCTGAGGTGGGACTGCAGTTGCCCCCGGATCGAGGACTAGCCCAGGAGGTGGCAGAGGGCTTGTGCCCTGGTCACGCCCCCACTGCCCCCGAGGCAGTGGCTGGGTTGAATCATCCTGAGGTGGGACTGCAGTTGCCCCCGGATCGAGGACTAGCCCGGGAGGTGGCAGAGGGCTTGTGCCCTGGTCACGCCCCCACTGCCCCCGAGGGTTCTGCCACACTCCCGTGCAGCTTGGTCTCTTGCCCCCCAGGGGAAGCTTGTCATCCTCCCTTGCCCTCTCCCCATCCCCAGGAGAGGGTCGGCAGCATTCACCCCGAGGACCTGATGCAGATTATCAGCCACATGGACTCCCTGGACAACCACAGGGTGAGTGGGCTGCAGCCACGGCTGAGCCTGAGGCCTGCACCCCCTGTAGGGGAGCGTGGGCTTCACCAGATGCTCAAGCACCTCCAGGGTGTCGGGCCCTGAGACCCAATGGACGTGGCACTGGCCCTCCTGGTACCTGCTTCAAGGGGTGGGCAATGACCACACAGGATGAGCATGCTGGCAGGGCTGGATGTGTCCTGCCGAGGTCCTCTAGGCTCCCCGTGACCCGCTGTGCGCCCCCCCGCCCCCCAGTGCCGAGGGGACCTGACCAAGACCTATAGCCTGGAGGCCTACGACAACTGGTTCAACTGCCTGAGCATGCTAGTGGCCACTGAGGTGTGCCGGGTAAGTGCACCCCATGTCAGGCCCGGGCGGGTGGCTGCCCCGTCTCTACCCTAGGAGGCTCCGATTCCTGCCCCGCCTCATGGGAGATGATGGAACCTGAAAGTAAATGCATGAAGTCTCCATTGCCAGAGCTTTGGTGGTGCCCCCCGGCCCCATCCAACTGTGGAGTGTGCCCTCTGCCAGTGCCTCCAGGGCAGACAGCTCCTCCCTTTTGTGGCTGGGTAGGGTGCATGTCTGGGCTTCCCAGGCACAGCCGCAGCATGGAAGCTCAGTCCTGCGGTTCTCCCTGCCTGGCGGCCCCCTGGAGGTGCCATACTGAGGCCTCCCACCACCTTCAGGTGGGAAAGAAGAAGCAGCGCACCCGCGTGCTGGAGTTCTTCATCGATGTGGCCCGGGAGTGCTTCAACATCGGGAACTTCAACTCCATGATGGCCATCATCTGTGAGTGTCGGGGCCCAGGCCGGGGTGCTGCCACCTGGCCTGCCCCACACTGACCCCGTCGCTGTTCCCCGCAGCCGGCATGAACCTCAGCCCTGTGGCACGGCTGAAGAAAACATGGTCCAAAGTCAAGACAGCCAAGTTCGACGTCTTGGAGGTAGAGCCCCAGCCCGTGCCAGGCCTCGTGCCCCCTCGGGTGGGGCTCCCCGCCGTGCCCGCCTCCCCGCTCCAAGTGCGCTGCCTGGGCGCAGGTGCCCGGCTCTCCTGGATAAGTCGATCTGCTGCTGCCTTAGCCCGACGCACTGGATCGTGGAGTCTGCAGAACAGTCGTGCTCTGCTGTGGGTCTGGGCGGTGTCTGTATAGGCAGATGAGTCAAGGGAGGTTGCGGAGGAAGCAGGGTGGACGGGTGCACAGGGCAGGGCTGTGACGCGTCTTCACGGCTTTCCCAGCACGCTGGGCCTCCCGGCCGCTCTCCGCTCTGTGAAGGGGC
>NW_007732294.1:116043-119266 GCF_000696425.1 Galeopterus variegatus | reverse complement strand
CCCCAGGGGCTTGGGGTCAGGAGGGCTTTGGCAGGAAGAGACTTGGGCAGAGAGGAGGTAGCAGAGAATTCCAGGTGGAGGTGAAGGAGCTGCCAGTTGGGGCTAAGGGCACCGGGTCAAGGTCAGGAGGGCAGGACAGAGGTGACAGGGGGTGGTGGATAGGTACAGTGGAGGGGGCTGGGGATCCTACTCAGGCCCCAGAGAGGGGGATCATGACATGTTCTGTATAGTGCTGCTGTCCTGGGCGTGGCCAGGATGCCTGCCTCAGGCTGGGTCCCTGCACGGGGGCGGCACAGACCTTGCTGCCATACAGTGGAGGGGGCTGGGGATCCTACTCAGGCCCCAGAGAGGGGGATCATGACATGTTCTGGATAGTGCTGCTGTCCTGGGCGTGGCCAGGATGCCTGCCTCAGGCTGGGTCCCTGCACAGGGGCGGCACAGACCTTGCTGCCTTGCCAGCCTACAGAGTGGCCTCTGCAGCATCAGAATCGGGCCTGCTGGTTCTAATGCTGCATGAAGTGCCACCACAGCCACTGGGTCAGCTGAGTAGACGGCACAATGAGCAGCAGACTGAGACCAGAACTTATGTCCCCTGCCTTTGACCAAGAGTTTTAAGCTTAAGGGGACAAGATGAACATGGTGGTCTTCTGTCCCTTCAGAAATTTTGGGAGATCTCCAGACAGATCCATGAGTTCATGACATGGACACAGGTAGAGTGTCCCTTCGAGAAGGACAAGAAGATCCAGAGTTACCTGCTCACGGCGCCCATCTACAACGAGGAAGGTGAGCCTCCTCTCCGGGCAGCACGTGCACCTCCCCTGTGCAGACACACACCCTCTGGGGTCGCCCCAGGACACGGCCTGATCAGGACCCCATGCCACGCAGGGGCCGGCTCAGCTGGCGGGCAAGTGTGCATGTGGGTGGGTTGGGGGCAAATGACAGATGAAGGAGAACAGAGGGTCAGGATCCAGAGGCCACGCAAGAGAGCCAGGACGGGATCGGACAGGCGCTGCAGAACGAGGAAACTTCCCAGAGTCCCCAACAAGCAGACCTGTGTATGGCTAGCCGGAGGTCACTGTCCTCCTGGTTCTGGGCCATCCAGGGATGACTGAGCACAGTGGGCAGACACTGCGTGGGGATTCAGGGTCTGAGGGGCTCTCCCGTCCCTCAGCTCTCTTCATCGCCTCCTTCGAAAGTGAAGGTCCTGAGAACCACATGGAAAAGGACAGCTGGAAGACCCTCAGGTAGAGGACTCCAGGGACACCTGAGTCTGCAAGGAAGGGAGAGGCCTGGGGGTGGGCATGAGGGACCTGCTCTTCTGAAAGGGGCCGGGGCACCTCTGCACAGGCCGGGCAGGGGTGCAGTGGGCAGGCACAGTGTGTGCGGGGCTGCCAGGAGGGGCTCCCATCAGTGGGAGGCTGAGGACCGGCTGGACCAGCACGTGGCCTGCCCTCTCTGTTGCCCTGAAGAGTCTGAGCCCTGCCTTGTCCCCTGCCCACCTACAGGACCACCCTCCTTCACAGAGCCTGACGGCGTGGACGCAGCCTGCGGATGGACGCTGGATAAAGCACACGCGTGAATCGAGTTTTAATCGTGACTGACGTGGGTTGAGATGAGGAAGCCTCACTGGCTGGGGTCCATTTTGTATATAACTTTTATGAAAAAAAACAAAGGTCATTATTTCATGCATCAGCCTTTGGCACTTAAAGTTTTTTGTTTATTTTAAATGACAGGGCAGGGCCCTGCTTTGGGGAGGGGTCGGGGAGAGAGTGTCATGGGAGATGGCATCCATGATGGCATCTTACTCTAATGAAATGCAGATTTTTATTTTCTACTTTTGATTATTAACATCCTACGGAAAAGAAGTATTTAAAAACCCAACCAAAACCAACGCGAGCCCTGCCTGCTCGGATGCCTTTCCAGCCAGTGTCTCTGACGTCGGGGTTAGTGCCTTAGAGGGTACTGGGGGCCGGTGTCCTGCTCTGTCATCGCGGCCGCGGGGCGCCGACCCTTGCCAGGCTGCGAGGTTCCAGCAGGAGGGGCTGGGGTGGCCGGGAGGTCTCGTCCACACACTTCTGGAAGTGCGCCTTTGAGTACGGGCTTTCCAAAGTTTACATGTTCATTTTCCTTTATCAGGGATTTACGGTGTCGAGGAGGGGCAGGGGACACCTGGCAGCATATTTTCTGCGAGAATATGTCTGGTAGATTGTTCTTCGATTACATTTTAGAAAAGACAACATCTAAAATAACGTGATGGGGGGAGTTGTGGAAATGTCAGTTTTCCAGGCTGTAACTGGAAGTCACATGGGGCTGTGACAAAGAGGACACAGAGTAGACTGGAGGATGTGGCGCTGGAAGCTGTTCGTGAAGCCCTGTAGGAAGGAAGAAAAGCAGCTCCTGAATGGACGTGTCTGTGGACTGTCCCCTCCTCCTCTGGGCAGGAGGTGCCCCTAACTGGAATCTGAACGTTAGCTGGGCCATGACAGGTGGTGCCCATTCGGATAAAACTGCCCGACACTGGAGGGAGTTTCTGTCTCCCTTTTCCGCGTCTGACTTCCTGGCACGATCCCGGGCCTTCCTGTGCGTGGTGCTGTCCCTCCGCGCCGGAGTCGCCTGCCTGCTGGCTGTCCCCCTGGCGGGGCGCCTTGCCCTCGTCCCTTTCCACACGCCTGGCTTCGGCAGGAGCCGGGAAGCCGGGGTGAGCATGGGTCGGATCACAGTTTCCAAAGTTCCTAGGGAGAGCCTGGAGATGCCAAGGCCAGGCGTCGGGAAGGTGGCAGCCCTGGGGGAAGCAAGAACAGTGGCACTGTATTGTCACAGTGTTTGCACTTTTCGGATGTTCTAGCTAGTACGGAGTGTATATTGATATTCTTATTGCTTTGTTTATGTCTTTGAGATAAAGCAAGGCTTAATATTTGAGAGTTTATATTTGGAATACAGTGTTAGGACGTTTTCTGCACACATGTTAAAGAGCCTTCGTGTCAACGTGCACTTCACGGGTCATCAGTTCTCGTTTCTACTTGAAACAGTGTCTGCGTTTGCTACTTTATTTTCCCAATTTGATACATACCCTAAATTGGATGTTTTGCTATTTTGAGATGACCTCTGAGCATAACGCTGTACGATGCTCAGGATGTCAGTTCGTGGTGTGACTGGACATACTTGCACCAATAAAAGAACACGTTGCTTCCCTCCCTTGTTTTCTGTGTGTGGGGGGGGGGAT
>NW_007732294.1:108324-115043 GCF_000696425.1 Galeopterus variegatus | reverse complement strand
GCAACACCAAGGGTTGCGATCCCGTTGCCGGTCCCCGGTACACCTGCCAGAAATTAAAATTAAGGAGTCTAAATTAAAAACACTGAAAATGCTGTGTTGGGGAAGATGTGAAACAACTGGATCTCTCACACATGGCTGGTAAGGATCATTTATTTGAAAAGATCTAAAAAAAAAAAAAAAACCAAACTGCCAACCCCAGCAGCGCTGACTAAAACAAACCCTAGAAGGCACAAATATCAGAATGAAAAAGAGGATATCACTATAAGTCCTATACATATTAATAACAGGGATGCTGTGCAAAGAATGAGGGTAGATTATGTACCTGTTTCTGGCAGCATGAAAGACTAAGTGCTTGCCTGCTGAAAACAACTGACCAAGTTGTACAAAATTTAAAAATCCAAGCAAAGGCAGGAACCCAGAGAAGTCAGGAGGCTTTGAACCAGCTTCTGCTCTGAGGACAGGGACCATGCACTTCCCTTTTCAAGTCCACTGGGGAATGGAGAAGAAAGTCCAGGTCCTACTCAAGGTGAGGAATCACAACAGGTGGGACCTCAGCCCATAAAACTGGCACCCTAAAGAACCACCTGTCAGTGTAACAGTAAACCCCCACCAAGGGGGCTAAGGAAAACTGCTTGTTTTGAACCTCAACATGGAATGGAGGCAGGGAAAATTTACTCTTGATAATTTATAACAAGTCAGTGAGCTTCACAAAGTTTTACAGCATAAATCACACTAGTCCAACAAACCTCAAACTGAAGGTTTAGTTTAACATGTCCCTGAACTTGTATTACCTCTGAGCACACAGAAGCAAACATTCTGATTTATAGTCCAGTTTTAAAAATCTCTCCTTAGCTGGGTCATCTTCTGTTAAACTCATCTGTTGGATTGCAAAAATTTGATTATTGTAGTTTTCGTTTCTAGATGCTCTATTTGGTTCTTTTCCAAATTTGTTTGGTTATAATTCTGAAGAAATTACCAGAATACAATACACAGAGAACAAAGAGTAGGAAAGGAAGAAACAGGTTAAAATACATAGGAGATACAACATTTCAACATGTTAGAGTTATAGGAGAGGGGGAGAATGAGACAGAGACAATATTTGAAAATAGCTGAGAATTTTTCAGAATTGATAGAAGCCAACAATCCATGGAGCCCAAAGAATTTCAAGCAGGACTAGGGGGAAAAAAATCCACACAGATATATCTTAGTGGTACAGAACAAAGATAAAGATGTGATCTTAGAGACAGCCAGAGAAAAAGGAGGCTGATTCCCTTTCAAAGGAGTGGCAGCTATTAAGGTGATATAGTTCACAGCAGAAATAAATGAAGCCAAGAGATAGTAGAATAACATCAGTGTGCTAAAAACTAATTGCCATCCTAAGATTCTAAACCATTAAAAATATATTTTTTAAAATGAGAAAAAATAAAGATATTTATAGACAAAGTAAAGTGAAGTTTGCTATTAGCAGACCTTCACTAAAAGGAAAATACTAAAGGATGAATCTTGTCTCCTATTTCAATGCATATACAAAGATTATTTCCAGAAACACAGATCTAAATGTAAAAGGCAATATAATAAAGTGTGTATTGCTAGGGCAAGGGCTCAGACCCTTCAAACCCAGTGTACAGACTAGGTCACCAGATCCCTCACACGCAGGTCCACGCTAGGTAATTGGGAAAGATCTTGGGAGCCATTGGCAGATGACAAGCTCAGTCCTCAGCAGTAGCGGTTGGGAAAGATCTTGGGAGCCATTGGCAGATGACAAGCTCAGTCCTCAGCAGCAGTGGCAGCCTCTTGGGGCACCCCAGGGGCCCTGGCAGCAACAGCCTTCAGCAGCAGTAGCAGCCTCCCCATGGGCATCTGGGGAACAGGGGGCCCTGTAGATCAGAGCCACTCATCCTTTATACTAAGTCCATAACCCAGGACAGCTGGGTGCACATGCGCAATTACATTAGACAATAACCAAGGAACACCTGAGTGCACGTGCATATTTACATCAAATGCTTGGCAAGATTCTGAACATCTGAGAGGCCCTGACCATTTTCCTTCACTTTCCCTACAAAGTGTGTAAAAGAAAACACAAAAATTTCTTCTTTATTTTGCAGTAGGAAAGGTTTCTTAAATTGGACACCAAAATCACTAGCAATAAAAGAGAAAATTGATGAATAGGACTTTATTAAGAACTTCTGTTTATTAACAGATACCATTAAGAGAGTGAAGAATAGGCCTCTGCCTGGGAAAGGATATTTGCCATATATAAATCCAACAAAGAACTCAAGTCCAGAATACAGAAGTAACTCCCACAAATCAATTAAAAAAAAAAAAGCCGGGCCGGCCCGGTGGTGCACTGCTACAGTGCGCCACTTGGGAGCATGGCGGCGCTCCCGCCGAGGGTTCGGATCCCACATACAGACTGGTTCCCGCTCACTGGCTGAGCGAGGTGCCGGCACCGAGGTTTGCGATCCCGTTGCTGGTCCCGGTCCGGTACGGGCGTGACACTGAGGGTTGTGATCTGTTGCCGGACACGAAAAAAGACAAAAAGGAAAAAAAAAGCCAATTTTTTAAAAAAGGCAAAAACCTTAACAGGCATTTCATAAAAGAAGATATCCAAATGGCCAATAAGCATGTAAGGTACTGAATGCCATTTCCCTGATGCTAAACTAAATTAAAACCAAAATAAGGTAACTGTACACACCTGCCAGAAATTAAAATTAAGGAGTCTAAATTAAAAACACTGAAAATGCTGTGTTGGGGAAGATGTGAAACAACTGGATCTCTCACACATGGCTGGTAAGGATCATTTATTTGAAAAGATCTAAAAAAAAAAAAAAAAAACCAAACTGCCAACCCCAGCAGCGCTGACTAAAACAAACCCTAGAAGGCACAAATATCAGAATGAAAAAGAGGATATCACTATAAGTCCTATACATATTAATAACAGGATATTGCAAATAACTTTCTGCATTTCATCTAAATTTTCAAATTTATAAGAATGAATTTCTAGACAATTATAATTTAGCCAAAATAACTCAATCAAAACTGGCTCTATCTTTATACATATAGTGGTGAGTATCCCTGCCTGTCACATGCAGAAAAAAAAAAAACAAAAAAAACCCTAACTCTAGAAAAAATAGAAAACCCGAATAGTTCTATAATAAATTAAATAAACTGAACCAGTGATCAAAAATGTTCCCATACAGGAAAGTTCATGCCAGGTGGCTCTCAGGCAGTTCTGCCAAATATTCAAGAAAAAAATAATCCCAGTTTTACAAGACTTTTCTAGAAAGAGAATAAAAGGAACATCTATAGCTTATTTTATAAGCTATCATAACCTTAATAGAAAAGCCTAACAAGGATGAGAAAGGGAAGTTATAGACAATCTTACTCATGAACACAGATGAAAAACATCTGAAATATATACATACCCACACCCACCCACATGAAAACATACAGATATGTAAATGAATATGTGTGTGTGCGTGTGTGTATGCAAACCAAATCCAACAATGCAAAGGAAGGATCATACATCATGATCTATTGGAGTTTGTCCTGGGAAAGCAAGGCTACTTCAGAAAACCTATTAATTCATCAATTTAACATATTAAAGGAGGGGAAAAAAATCATATGATCATCTCAGTAGATGTAGTAAAAGTATTTGATAAATGCTCTTAAGCATAATAAAAACTCTCCAGGTAATAATAGAAGGGAACTTTCCTCACCTGATAAAGGGTGTTTACAAAAACACTTTCAGCAAACACCATGCTTACTGACGTCTGCTGTACGGCCAAGGAACACCGAGGGTTGCGATCCCGTTGCCGGTCCCCGGTACGGGCGTGACACTGAGGGTTGCGATCCCGTTACCGGTCAGTAAAAAAAGACAAAAAGGGAAAAAAAAAAAAAAAGAAGTAAGAGTTTTCTAATAAATTATTAGAAGAATTACAGTATATTCATACTGAAGGGGTTAAAATATGCTATTTTACCATACTGATGAAGCTAAAGACACCTGAAAAAAAAAGCGGGTGCAAAAAGATCACTCTGACCTTTGTGCTGTTTCTTAATAGCAGAAGATGAAATTCTTGTGTCTTTCACTCTCCCTACTCTAGAAAGGCCAACATCCTTATCGTCAAGGATGAGAATTTGAGGCCAAATGAATACTTTACAGACTTTGTTAGAATTTAACTCCTATCTTTTAAGCCTCCCCACATAATTTAGTTACACTTTCACAGTTTACTATTCTTTGTCCAATTCAGTATATAAGTGCTGAGCTAGGGCCCACAGACCCTCCACATGCCAGACTGGGTCGCCAGACCTCTCACGTACTGGTCCATGAGCTAGGTAATTGGCAAAGATCCCGGGAGCCATTGGCAGATGACACAAACTCAGTCCTCAGCTTCCTCAGCAGCAGCAGATCCAGCAGCAGTAGCAGCCTTCCTGTGGCCCCCCCAGGGTGGGGAGTGGTGGGAACTGTGGATCAGAGCCACTTGTCCTTTATACTTAAGTCCAATAACCTAGGACACCTGGGCGCAGTCAGAAAACCAGAAAACACCTGGGTGCACATGCACAATTACATTAGATAATAACCCAGGAACACCTGGGTGCACATGCATATTTACATCAAATGTTCCGCAAGATTCCGAACCCTTCGAGGGACCCTGACCATTTATCTTCACTTTCCCTACAATAAGTAACTGACTCTTAATTTGTTCTTTGGGTCTTCATTTCTTTATGAGGGCTCCTGTGCCATGTAAAATTTGTATTGAAATTATATGGTTTTCTCCTGCTAATCTATCTTATGTCAATTTAATTCTCAGACACAGCCAGGATCCTAAGAATATGGAGGGGAGTTTTTTCACCCCTACAATACAATGGAATACTATTCAGTAATAAAAATGAACTAATTTTGAGATTAACATGGACACACCTCAAAAACAATACTGAATGAAAGTTAGAGAATATATAATGAAATAAGAATGTACATAAATTCAAATGCAGGCAAAACTAAACAGTATGTTGGGTAGAGATATATACACTATGAAGAAAAGCAAGTGAAAAACTATCACAAAAATCATGTAGTGACTATTATGGAGAGGGTGAGGGTATGTGATTGAGAAGGGGCACAAAGGGCCTGTCACTGGTAATGTCCATATCTTAATCTGGGTAGCTGGGGCTCTTGTGTTTGCTTAATTATTCTTTAAAGTACATAATTATATGTTATATACTTTTTGGTATTTATGATATTTTACAACAGAAAGAAATTAATTTATCTCATTTTCATTTAACTTTTGGTAATAAAATACTTTATTGGTACCATTTAATGTCAAAAACACAGTAATGTTTCCATTAAATTAAAAGCTAGTTTAAAAAAACAGGAGTAAAACTAAAATCATTTGATTCTCTCAAAAAACAATCTGCAAATTACCTTTGCAAATAATTAAGTTCTCTCACTTCAAATACCATAATTCACTTGTCTTCATAATAAATAACTGTGTATAAAAGGAGACAATGGCCAGAATTATTTTGCACAGAACATTATACACGTATTAAAAAATACCTACATGCTATCCCAACTTAAAACTTGTAAGAATAATTAGTTATTATAAAATTGAATTCATGTAGCACCTAGAAGTTTGGAATTTGTAATATTTCAGATGAAATGATTGACTGAGAAAAAAGAGTAATAATTTTTCTTCTGTGAATTTTCAGGAGTTTATGTACAAACAGAATTCAATATAGGTCCCTTTTCTTTTAAAAGCCAAAGGTTAAAAAATTTACGCATGCCTTTCACTTTATTTCCAATTTTTAGATGTAGCAATTGAACCAATGGTAGAAGATTCATGTGTAATAAATAATATAGTACAGTCCTAACTGAATATATTTATTCACTTTGTCTCATTAACATACTTTACACCTCAACTAAAACAACACTCTGTCTGCAAGTAACATATTTCTCTTACATATTCTGTAATTCCGATTTCCATTCAGACTACCTTCTCCTCCTCTCCTTTTCCAAAATCAGAATGATTTTACGGTATACCTCATTAAATTGTTTTTTCTCCCCACAGTGATTCTCTTTTCAACTCAAAGAATTATAATAATGCAAATATAGATGTAGCGTATATTAACATATTAGAAAATAAAGGATAATAAATACATATGGATCCATGCTAAATGAGAAAACACAAAGCAAAAAAACAAAGAAAACTGCTATGCTCATCTATTCTGAACCACCACAGGAAGGCCCTGATGTAGTTGGCTCACATAAACTGATGTTTCCAGACAAAGCTAGTATCTCATACTCCAACATAATTAAATGCTCTGTTAAAAATATTTCCATGCTTATTTCTGTTTGTTCAAAACAGTCTACAGCAACTTTGACTAGCAATCCTGAACATGATGCTAATGTAATAACACACTATATTTTTAATCAAGCCACAGACTCTAACCTATTTTTTCTTATTTGTTTAAAAACAGACATTCAGGGCCGGCCCGGTGGCGCACTGGATAGTGCGCCGCTTGGGAAGCGCGGCAGCGCTCCCGCCCCAGGGTTCGGATCCTACATACAGACCGGCTCCCGCTCACTGGCTGAGCGAGGTGCGGGAGCAACACCGAGGTTTGCAATCCCGTTGCCGGTCCCTGGTCCGGTACGGGGGCAACACTGAGGGTTGCGATCTGTTGCCGGTCACGGAAAAAAAAGACCAAAGAGAAAAATAAAACAAAAA
>NW_007732294.1:64261-108176 GCF_000696425.1 Galeopterus variegatus | reverse complement strand
AAAAAAAAAAAAAAAAAAAAAAAAAAAAAAAAAAAAAAAAAAAAAAAAAAAAAAACAGACATTCAGGGGCCTAAGCAACATTAAGGGATTTTGATTTCTGCCTTCTCCTGATTGGTTAGGGATTTCAGATGTGCCATTTAATTATCCTCTGCTTCAGTGAACAAGAATTCTTCAAGCTATCAACCAAAGCTCTTCATTTAAAAATCAAGCAGGCTGACTTAGGGGTATGGTGGGTGAAGATACCTGTCCATGCACTACGTCCCTAACAGTCTGTTCCCTCTGTAGGTCCATGCTGCTCCCGACCCACCATCAGCCCAGCACTTCCATCCTTCTACCCAGATGCAATCCAGACACCATGTAATGCCACATGCAGTCAGAACATGGGTACCAGGTAGAAACTCAGAACAACTTTTGCGAAAAACATTAGATTTCAATTTGACAATTATTCCATAGTGCAGTATTGTCACAAAACAGAGGCTTTGCATTGAGACACTTGTTTTTTCTTTTCATATCAGGTTGAACTGTTAAAATAAAATAAATGTCAGAAAGAACATGAAAAATAAACATGTCTTCTCTGAAAGAGGCACTGCATCTGGAATTGGAATTAAGGCTAAATAAATAGTGCTGGTTTGTGGTTCAGGCTGTAAGGTGTTGCAGATTACATTAACCAACGGCTTCACTGTTTGTCTTATATGCCTGTTTATGAAGATGTGTCTCTATTTCCTCCCTGAAGACCAGCATTCCCAGGTGAGAGTGAGAGGCCTCATTCATGGCTTTGGACTGGATGCACATACGGTACTGTTCGGGGGTCAGCTCATCAGCACAGCGTTTCTCATGCCAGAGGTGAAAAAGACCAGGAACTGGAGTCCGAATCACAATAAGGTCACCATGTAAGTACTTTCGGTAAAGATGAACATCTTCTCCACCCCAGCCTTTTACTTCCATGTCAAATCCACCTACAGGATCAAAATTGACATTATAAGTAACTGCCTGATAGCTAGAGCACAGGCAGACATTACAAAGATTTAAATGCTCTGCTTCAAATGAGATGGCATAACACAGCACAAAGACACCTGACATAGAGGACTGACTTCCTCATTTGGAAGTTCAGTTACAAGCTGACATTTAGGTTCTAGGAGCTCAAGGTCAGTTGTTCACAGTATCAAAATGAGGTTAAATATTTGAGAACACTTTGTAAACTTCAAAATTCTAAAATAGACTCTTAAACTCAGAAAAAATTAATTCTTTAATTAAGTTAGGCTTCCAAATTATGTCTCCTGTCAAATAATTCTGTCCCACTTAATTTCACATTCACAGTATGAATAATCCTGAGATCTATGAAAAGTATTACTTTAAACAATCATAGCTTTACTAAATGCTACATCTAATACATATCAGCTTTTCTTCCTTGTAGATACAAATAAGCTCTTCAAATATTAGAGATGGTGTAGATACTTAAAATAAACGGGTAGCTCCTGGTTTCTGGTCTGGCACATAAAGAGCTTGGAAGTCATTACTTTGTCCTAACAAGTAAAAAGTTGAACAAACTGAAAAATCAACAACTCCTCTTAGATTACTACTCAGACAGGTGATGTCAGATGACAAAATGCTGCCCCCAAAACTGGAGAGACAGACAGCCAGAACTAAGAATCACACCTTACTGGTACAGAAATTTCTGCAGGAACCAGTACTGGGATAGGAAAACCTGAAGTGTAATGGACAAATTATTGGAGGCTCAGCGTAGACAAGTCTGAGAGTTAAAAACTCCAGGGGAACCCAGTCATACTGGGACTCCCACACTTTCTTGTTTTACCACTAGGAGTTCTCATAATGAAGATCAGAGAAAGATCCCCTAATGCTTCCAGTGGGGGTGGGGGGGGTGGGGGAGTTACCATTTTTAAATATGCCACAGCATTCTGTTCTTATTAACAAGCTCTGCCCTCAGGAGAAGCTATTTTTTTTTTTTTTCTTTGTCTTTTTGTCTTTTTTCGTGACTGGCAACGGATCGCAACCCTCAGTGTCGTGCCCGTACCGGACCGGGACTGGCAACGGGATCGCAACCCTCGGTGTTGCCCCCGCTCCTCGCTCAGCCAGTGAGTGCACCGGCCATCCCTATATAGACGAGATCGGGCGCGTTCAGGGTGGTATGGCCATGCCATCCCTATATAGGATCCGAACCCGCGGCGGGAGCATCGCTGCGCTCCCAGCGCTGCACTCTCCCAAGTGCGCCACGGGGTCGGCCCAGGAGAAGCTAATCAGAGCCTAACCTCCTGGGTTTTATCAGAGCCTGAGGATCTGGGGGAAGGAAAATACCCAACTCCAGCCTCTTCTAGCTATCCTGTCTGGGAGAGGAGTGGGACTGAGAAGCATGTATGAAGTTCACAGTCTAGGGGCATAGACTGACTAAAAGACTGAAACATTTCCCTTCCCTCCACACCTTAAATACCATATCACCAAAGGCCTATTTACTGCAGTTCCTTTTACCCGGTACATGAAGTTTAGCTTACAACAAAAAAATTACAAGGCATATTAAAAGGCAAAAACAAACAAACAAAAACCCCAAACAAACAAACAGTTTGAAGACACAGAGCAAGCATCAGACCCAGATTCAGATACGGCAGGGATGTTGAAATTATCAGGCTGGGAATTTAAAACAGCTATGATTAATATGCTAAGGGCTCTAATGGAAAAAGTAGATAACAAGCAAGACCAGATGGGTAATGTAAGTAGAGAGATGGGAATTCTAAGAAGGGATCAAAAACACTGTAAAAGAAATGAATGCTTTTGATGGGCTCATTAGTAGTCTGGACCTGGCTGAAGAAAGAAACCCTGAGCTAGAGGATATAACAATGGAAACTTCCAAAACAGAAAAACAAAGCAAAAAAAAAAAAAGGAACAGAATACCTAAGAACTGTGGGACAACTACAAAAGATGTGACATACATGTAATGGTAAAACCATCAGGAGAGGAAACAGAAAGGAACAGAAGCTTCAAATGGAAGAGGCTAAATTCCCAACAGTTGCTGCTTCCTTTCTCACCCAGCCCACACTCATAGGGCAGAGGTGCTACTCCAGATGCTGCAGGCCAAGATTCCTGGGAACCCTACTGCTGCTCCCTACAGAGGTGTCACTCTGCTTTATGAGAAGTGTGCCACTGTCCCAGGCCCCAGATCCAGATCAGAAGCTCAGAGATTTTTCCCAGGGGAAGAGGCAGTCCAAAAGAATAAACTGCTCCAAGACCTTCCAAAAGGAACTCACTTTATTTGAAACAATATAGAGAAATTCAGAGTGTAGAGAAGTTCAAGCCTCTTGAAAATAATGGAGATTTGGGTAGTAAGTAATTAAAAGGGAACTGGTAGATCTACAAGAGCAGCAAGCTAAACTGTTGGCCAGCTAGTTTACCAGAGAGAACCAGGGAAAGAGACACCTAAGAAGATTCCTCCTGGGGTCTGAACAAACCTCAAAGACTTGCCTCAAAAACTATCCCTGCAAAAGGGCCCAATTTAATTCGGACAGATTGTGGAGCAATTTATGGCACAGAGCATTGTCTAAAACAAGACAGCAATTAGTGAGCAATCAGCAGAGCCTAACAGTTGGGTGTGATACCAATGAGGTATGGAAAGAGACAAAGAGAGTCCTGCTAAAGCCAATGCCATCCCAGGATGACTCTGCACATACCCTGAGGAACGACATCAGAGGCTACATATTGCCAGGGGGCAGAGGTGGTGCGGGGATAGAAAGAATTTACTAAAATAGTCCAGCCAAGTCAATAA
The DNA here is from genome assembly GCF_000696425.1 of Galeopterus variegatus. NCBI lineage: Eukaryota > Metazoa > Chordata > Mammalia > Dermoptera > Cynocephalidae > Galeopterus > Galeopterus variegatus. Next base: position 104,404 of record NW_007732294.1, on the reverse strand, counting down.
ATAAACAAGAACAAACCCTGAAGGTGGGGGAATCAGTATCTAGAGTTGCCACAATATATTACCTAAAACGTCCAGTTTTCAAAAAAGAAACAACAAGGCATGCAAAGAAACAGAAAGGTGTGATCCATACATCAGAATAAAAGCATGCAACAGGAACTGCCTGTGTTAGGGCCCAGATGTCAGCTTTAACAGACAAAGATTCCAAAGCAGTCATTATAAATATGTTCCAAGAATTAAAAGAAATCATGCTTACAGAAGTAACAGAAGGTAAGATGACAATGTCTCACCAAATAGAGAATATTAATAAAGAGATAGAAATTATATATAAAAAAACCAAACCAAATGGAAATTTTGGAGTTAAAAAGTACAATAACTGAAATGAAAAATTCATTAGAGCAGCTCAACAGTAGATCTGAATAACAACAACAAAAAAATCAAAGAATGTAAAGAAAGATCAACAGAGGTTCTGCAATCCAAAAAACAGAGGGAAAAAAGAATGAAGAGAAATGGACACTCAGAAAAATGTGGGATATCATTAAATGTACCAACATATAAGACGGTACTTCAAAAATTTCACGTTAAGATTGTATAATCTGTTAATTCTATTTTTCTGCAAATATTTTTAAAAAGTACCCTTGTGCTAAGAGTATCAGAAAGAGAAAACAATTAGAAAGGAGCAAATAAATATTCAAAGAAATAATAACTGAAACTTCCACAATGTGATGAAAATCATTAATGCATATATCCGAGAACCCCAACAAACACTAATAACCCAATTAAAAATGGGCAAAGAATCTGAATAGACATTTCGCTAAAGAAGATAAAGAAATGGCCAAAAAGCACATGAAAAGATGTTCAACATAACTAATCATCAGAAAAATTATAATAAAAACCACAACAAAATACCACTTTACACCCACTATAATGGCTAGAAACAAAAAGACAAATAATAACATGTATTAATAAGAATGTAGAGAAATTGGAACTCTCATACACTACTGATGGGAATGTAAAATAATGCAGCCACTTTAGAAGACAGTGTGGCAATTCTTCAAAAAGTTAAACACATATATGACCCAGCAATTTTACTCCTAGGTATATAGCAAGAGAATTAAAAACCTATGTTTCACACAAAAACTTATACACAAATGTTCATAGCAAGCAGGATTCATAATAGCCAAAAAGTAGAAACAACCCAAATGTCTATCAACTGACAGATAAACAAAATGTGGTAAAACCATATAATGGAAAATTATTCAGCTATAAAAAGCAAAGAAGTACCTATACATGTCACAACACAGATGAACCCTGAAAACATCAAGCTGAGTGAAAGAAGCCAGTTATAAAAGACCACATATTGTATAATCCCATTTATATTAAATGCCCAGAAGAGGCAAATCAATAGGAAGTAGATTAGTGGATGCCTAGGTTTGAGGAGGAAGGGGATGGTGGGAAACAAGGAGTGACTGCTAATGGGTATGTGGTTTCTTCTGGGGGTGATGATAATGTTCTAAATTTGACTGTGGTGATAGCTGTACAACTTGGTGAATTATACATTTTAAATTGGTAAATTTTATGATTGAGTTATAGCTCAATGAAATTGTTATATAAAAAAGAGGTAAGGAATTCTAATGATTCAAGATACTGCTGAAAAAAATGTACAAAAATCTTTTCCTGAGGGATAGTAAAAACTTTCTATTTTATTAAGAAAGAAATAAAGGGGGGCCGGCCCCGTGGCTCACTTGGGAGAGTGCGGCACTGGTAGCGCCGAGGCTGCGGGTTCGGATCCTATATAGGGATGGCCGGTGCACTCACTGGCTGAGCGTGGTGCAGACGACACCAAGCCAAGGGTTATGATACCCTTACCGGTTTAAAAGGAAAAAAAAAAAGAAAAAAAAAGAAAGAAAGGGAAAAGGACATTAGCTTCATTTAATAGTCTTTTTATTATTATTTCCTGATTTTCCATAATTCAAGTGTTATAATGATAAAGAGACAAAGTAGGGGATTTTCAAAACAGATGGCTGATTATAAAAAACGAATGTAACATGGACCGAGAATGTACATAAAATTTATTCTATGACTTCTACTATGCTGTGGAAAGGTAGTCACTAAATGAATCAGAAGATATAGGATTAGATTTTATCCTGCCTTATTAAACTGTTCTCTGATACTTTATTTTTTGCTGGGTAAAACCAAAGCTGGGGTGGGGAAAGATTCGATAGGATTCTTCATATGCCATCTTTGGACTTAGAAGAAAGAATGGACAACTAAGCCAGTAACTCCAAGTCCCCAACTCCAACTTCAATCAGAGCTAGAAAGAGCAGCTCTTTTTTCATCTAAAATACTGGATTTTGCATAACAGTTCAATAAACAAAGGGGGTTTCATCTCTAAATAAAAAAATAAAGTCCTTAGACTAGATAATCCAAGATTACTTCCAGCTGTAACAAGCCATGAGCACTACAGTAAAGTTACAGAGATCTCTCATAAGAGAACTCTAAACAACTGCAAATATGGGTAGCAAGTCAAACAGGTATTTTTAAAAATTAGTGGTATTTTGATTTTAAAGGAACAAGTAAATATTATACTTTTATCTTTATGACTCATTTTTGCTACTCAGAGACATTAATTATAAACTCACGTTGCCTTTTATATCTCCAGACTCTTCTTTTCAGCTAACCACAGACACTCATAATTCAAAAGGGAAACACTCAAATCTGAGACCTTTTAGAAAAGTGCCATAAGGTCTAGAGTAAGTATGCGAAGTCCTATCCTTAAATGTAAGGTATACTTACCAATGGTCAGGAAATCTGATCGATATTGACAAGTCATTCCAAAGCCAAAATCTCGCCAAAAGCCAGAATCCTTTTTATGAACCTTAAATATAAAAAAAGAAAAAAAGAAAAAAATTCAATTTAATCCCTTAAGAGCTAGACGTTTTAATAAACAATGAAACAAACTGAAATATTTTCCAAAAGATATTTTTATCCTGTCATTTATAAATGACACATAAAGGATCACATAAATGGATAAAGGCTCACATGCACTTATGTTATTAAATCCTTAGAATACAAACAAAAATACAGTAATCCACACAAGCAAAGGATTCCTGCCACTTTCAATTTAATGAACTGAAGCTCAGTACGGGGTGCAAGCTGAGGTTACTAATAACCAAACACTGTGGTGCCTGATCTCAGGGGGCTTACATTCTAGGACAGACAACAATTGCACAAACATATCCTGCAGCACACAGTGATCAACCTTATTTGGGTACCCACCCAACATCCATTCCCCTGGCTCCCTTCCTGATTGGTACAGTTTTGTTCTGTAATCACCTGACCCTATGCAGACCATGAGCTTTGGGAAGCTCCTGTCACCTGTAGCTTCAGAGTGGGCCATGCGTATTCTATACATGAGACAGACTCATCCACTTACTGCAGGAATTGGTTCACTAACAGGTATTAGAAAAAATTCAGGCCAACTTGCTAAAAGGGGAGAGTTTGGGGGAACTTTGGAAAACAAAGCCCCCTCATTCTTCTGAAACAGCTACTAGAAAAAACACTAGTAGGGTTGGGGTGAGCAAAGCACAGCCTTGGGCTAAATCTGGCCTGCTGCCTGCTTTTGAAAATAATTTTATTGGAACACGGCCACACTCATCTGTTTACAATTTGTATATGGGTGCTTTCACAGCACAGCAGTGGAGTTGAGTCATTGCAACAGGACTATATGGCCCACTGAGCCTAAAATATTTCCTATCTGGCTCTTTACAGAAAAAGTTTGCCAACCCTTGGTGTAGGATGCAGATACAAAGCTTGGAACTACTGAAGTCCTTTTCCACCATGAGGGAAACCAGGGAAACCATTTAAAATGAAGCTGTCACCACTGAAGTCCACATAGAGAAAAAATGACATTGAGTCTCCAGAATCACCTCTACTTAGAAGATGAAGCCTGATACACCTCCTTTATTTTAATCACACTTTCAACGATGTTCAATCTGTTGGATATGGTTCTAGTAACTGGGACTTAGCAGTGAACAGGGTTGACAATGTCCCTGCCATCACAGAGCCTTTGTTTTGGTGGGAAAATAGTAAATAAATACATATACAATTTAAGTGGTAACACATGCTGGGAAGAGAAATGCAACAGGACAAGGGGAGGGTTTGAGAGAGGGAAGGCCTATCCTGGGTATAACAGCCACAAAAGGCTTCTCTGAGGAGGTAGAGTTTGAACAGGGACCTGAATGAAACACAGGAATGAGCCATGCACATACTGGAGGAGGTCTCTGCAGACAAGGAGGCGGCAAGCAAGTGGCTCTGAGGCAGGAGCATGTTTGGAGTGTTTGACAAACAGCAAGGGAATGACTGGCAAGAGCAGAAATACATGAGGCCCTGGGATTAAGAAAGGGCTTTTAGTATCTCTTACAGGTAAGCGGTATTATACCATTTTTGTATGCTTGTGGGAATGGTTTAGAAAAGGCAAAATGTTAGGACAGGAAAAATTGAAGAATGGCTGGAGAGGGTCCTTGTTAAGCGGTGCAATGAGCTCCAAAAGGATGCGCTGGCCTTATGAAGGGACGAGGGATGTGGGCAGTTCTTCCACAGGAATGGAGGAAGCTGAAGCAATGAGGCTGAAAGAGCTCATGAGAGGAGAATACAGAAGAGAACTTCTGACTGCTTCTCTTTCCAAGTGAAACTGGAAGCAAGGCAAGTGGAGAGTGAGGAGCAGTGAGGGACAGGGTGCTGGAAAGCACAAGGAGAGGCACAGCTAGAACAGGCAATGAGAAGCTGGTGGTGTATGCTACTGTGGTATGCACAGAAAGAAAAATGGGTGGATGTGAAAAAGATTTAGGACACAGAATTGACAGAAGTCAGCAAGTGACTGAATGGGCAGGGGTGGGGCGTGAGAGTGGGATCAAGCAGGGATGACAGCAGCCTGTTGTTCTGAGCAACAGGTCTGTGATGCTGCCATCCCCCAGATGGAGCCCCTGGGAAGGGCCAGCCCAGAGAGGAACAATACAGAGCTGGGTTCTGGCCATAATGAATCCGAGCGATCTGCAGGGAAGCCACACAGAAATTGGCAGGAATACAAAGGTCTGTAGAGGAGACAAATTTTAAGAGTAGGGACAATGTGAAAATACTGCTGGGCAGAATGGGAGAACCAACTGGAAAACACAGAATGAACCCTGAGGACTCAGCTCAGTTTGGAACTGATAGATGAGGTATGCATTTTCCCTTTCCAAATTTATTTCTATTTATTTTATTTTTGGGGTGGGAGGACTTCTTCCTCTTCCTCTTCTAGAATGTATAGCTCCCTGAGGGTAGCTTCTGATTTTGTGGATTCTGATCACTGCTATATCCTTTGCACTTAGAACAATGCCAGGCACATGGTAGGCTTTCAATCAGTATTTGCTGAGTGAATGGAAATAAATGAATTGATAGGGGTGTAATTTCAGTGGCAGAACCAAGACTGGACTCTAATATTCTCATCTTCTTAGTCAAAATAATAACCATGGTGCAAAGTATTAAAACAAAACAGCCACTTTGACATCTCTACCCCAAATTCTGATTTTATAAATACTATGACTTTGTTAGTTTCTGTAAAAATTCTTCAAATATTATCAGACCTGGGGAAAGAAATAATTGATTTTGTTTGATATTTATTTATTTATTTATTTTTATTGAATCAAAATTGATTATACGTATTTTTGGGGTTGAACATTGAGATATGTTGATCAAATCAATATTACTAGCATATATGTTGTTATAAATCATAATTATTCTTTATGCACCTTGTCCAATCTCTCCCCATCCCTGTCTCCCTCCCCTCTGCCCCCTCTGATTTCTTCTCTACTTCTGAAAGAATGGTTATTCTGTTGATTTGTTGCCTAGATGATCTATCCAATGCTGAGAGGTGTGATCAGGTCCTCCAATATTATCATAGAGCACATGCTGCTTCTGTCACTCTGAAATGGGCTTTGTGGGGAGGGACGTCCTCTTCTTTTCTTTATTTCTGCTGGCGACTCCTTGTGTCAATGCACTCCAGTGGCTGGCAGACCATCTGCGTGGTGGTAGTGGCATCTCACCACTTTCACGGTAGCCATGGTTATTGTGGTGGCTGTGGTGGGCCCTGAGGCACTGGCACAGTGTTGCCTGGTTGTGGGAGGGGGATCCAGTCCCCTTCTCCATGCCTCGGGTCCCCAGGCAGGCCCCAAGACGTTGGCGGTGTGAGTGGTTGTGGGTGGGGGTCCGGTTCCTGGCTCCAGATCTCACGTCCCCTGGCAGGACCCAAGGTGCTGGTGCTGTGCCTGGGCCGGAACCAATTTTGTGCTCTTTGCTTACTTCTAAAACAGGGGAACTTCCTGAGGGAACCATTACTTGAGCTGTGTGGTTGAGCTAAATTACTGCTTTGCTGCTGTTTCCCTAGGGAAGGTTTTTTGTGCAGCTCAGGATTTAATGGTTGACCTTATAGGTACTTCTGACTCTCCAAAGACTCAATGCACCTGGGTTGTGTAGAAACTCTGATCTGGGCCTGGGTCTTTTCAACAAATTGCACCCCATGCAATTCTGTATTCCCAACCAGTCTCCTCTGAGTGGTCCTGCACTGATTGGGGGCAGGTCAGCTGTTCTTGCTGTGTCCCAGTGTACTCCCAGTGGGCCTGTCTCCTCCACTGCCTGTGCTCCAAACATTTCCCATAGGACAGGCCCTGTGCTGGTCCCTTGCAATGACTCATCAGCCTCTGAATGGCTCCCCTTTTTCAGCTGTTCTGGCTCCTCACTCCTGCATGCGTCCATGGGAACCCTATTAGTGGTCTTGCTGTCCTGGGGGCCTCCAAGGCCCTCTTCTCCCCTGCCGCCTCCAAGTAACTCCATCTGAAGGGCACAGCTGCGGCTTCTGCTGGCTCCTGCTCCATGCACTAAGCAGCTTGAGCCTTAAAGCGGACACAGCCTGAAACACTCAGAGCAGTTTTTTTCTTTCTCTCATCATGGTTTCTCCCACCTTCATGAACTCCATAGGTCTCTCCTCCTCTTCCCCTGAGCTGTAGTGTGATTTTGTTTGATTTTTAAAGGAACACATTTTCACTGAGGAAAGTAGAAGAAAACTAAAATTGTCTATAATCCTGATTGTTAATATTTTTTGCATTGTTTCATCCATCCTTCTCCTAAGACGCAGTTATCCACATACAACCTACAATCTTCAGCCTTCAGTCCCTCATGGAACGACAGGCTCACGAAGTCAACTAGCAACTTGGCACCTTCCTTGGATGTCTACTAAATAACACATGCCTACCATGGCTCAAGTTGAAGTCCTGATCTTTCCTCTCTTGATTCCTTTCCCTCATTCTCTACATCTGATCCAAGCTCCATTGGCCCTATCTCCAAACCATATCAACACCCTTGTCAACAATCACCTCCTCTTGTCTACTGCAGAAGCCTAACTGGCTGCTTTCAACCGGAGCCACGCACAATCCATTCTCCCTCCAAAGGCTCTCTAAGGAACTTAGCATAAAATCCAAACTCCTTACAGGCGCTTAACAAGCTCTACACAGCTGAGCCCAGCTTTGTTTCCCCTCACCCTCTGCATTCCAGCCACCTATGGAAACCCAGTAGCTGTTCCTTCTACCTGGAACCACCTTCCCTGCCCCTGTCACTGCCTAGTGGTTCCTTCCTGTAATTCAGATACCTCCTTCCACAGCCCCATCTCAGAAAGGCCATTCTGACCAAACACACCACAGAAAACACCTAGTCATTCTTCACAGCTCAGCCTGTTTTAATGATCTATCCGTGTAGCATTTATTATCTGATTTTATTGTCTATCTCCTCCTACCAGAATAAAGATACTTGGGAGCAATAATCATGTCTGTAGGGTTCTAGGTTCTGGGGTTCCAGTGGTAAATAGTGCCTGACATAGAATGGACCCTCACTATTTGATAAATTCATACAACTGAGGCAGTCTGAGCAGTGGATAAAAGTGGAGACTGTGGGGCCACGCTGCCCAGACTCCCGGCCCCACTCTGGCCAGCTGTGCACTTGGGCAGGCAGTCAACTGCAGCACAGCTGTGTCTTCATCTGTAAAAAGGGGTTAATAACAGCAGCTACTTCAGAGGTTGTTTAGGAGGATTAAATGAGTTAACATGTAGGCAAAACAGAACAGAATGGTACACAGTAAAGGGTACACAAAAATATTAGCTATTGTTATCATTACAATGTCATCTAAAATGGTGTATACATACACCATTTCCTATTTTTAACTTTACATTTTCCTCTACATTTACACTGCTGTATTTACTTGATTTACATTTCACATTTTCCTCTTGATACATAATGTTCACCAACATATGTACTACAATTCAATTTATTTTATTAGAGTTTTGCTTGCTTTTAATGTTGTCAATTTAGGCATATTTCTATTGTACAGCTCTGAGTATTTCCTCAGGAGAGACTTCTGGGAGTGGAGATTACCGGAACAGAGGGGTGAGCTTGTTAAAACCCTTGACCCAGAGAGCTGGCCTGCATTCCCACCAGCAGAGATGGAAGAGCTCCCATCCCACCAGCCTCGGATGGCTGTGCTTTTTAACAGCAGTGATTTTACAGAAGAAGAAAAGTATTATACTGATGTTTTAATTTACTCCTCGTAATGTTGACTATTTAAATATGTTTATTGTGAATTATTATCAAATGTCTTTCGCCTGTTTTTTTCTATTGGGCATGTTTCCCATTTACTTCTAATATATCTTTAAACATTAAAAGAGGAAGCTTGCTTTTAAGTGAGGAGACTGAAGCTTAGAAAAGTTAAGCAACTTGCAAAGGCTTCAGGTGGTGAAACTAGAACTTGAAATGCTATTCAATAACTAGAATGAACCAGCATTCAAATCATTCTTCCCCCACATCCCTCCAAACTGAACAAGAATTTTAGCATGCTTTTATATCCTTTTCACCATTATATGTTGAATTCATTTGACACTTTTTTTTGCCTTACAATTAATTTTAATTCATAACTTTTAAATTTTGGAATAATTTTAGATTTACAAAAAAGTTGCAATACAGTAGAGAGTTCCCATATATCCCTCACCCAGTTTTAGCTCCCCCAATGTTATCATCTCACGTTGTTGTGGTACATTTGTCAAAACTAAAAAACCATCATTGGTATATTACTATTAAGTAAACTCCAGACTTTATTTGGATTTCACCAATTTTCCCTTTAATGCCCCCTTTTTTTGTTCCAGGATCCAGTCCAGGACACCACACTGCACTCAGCTGTCACGTCTCTTTAGACTTCTCTTGGTTATGGTAGTTTTGAGGAGTAATGGTCAGGTATTTTGTAGAATGCCCCTCAATGTAGGTTTGCCGAAGCTTTTCTCATGACTAGATTGAGGTTACATGTTTTCGGGAGAAAGACCACAGAGATGAAGTGTCCTTCTTGTTACAACATGTCAGGGGTACATGGTATCACTGGCGATGTTAACCTTCATGACTTGGCTAAGGTAGTGTTTGCTGGGTTTCTCCACTGAAGTTTGTCTTTCTCTTTCCATAGCCTTGTCTTTGGAAGTGAGTCACCTAGTTCCACCTTCTGGAAGAGGGGGTATATATATGTTATCTGGAATTCTATAAGGAAGATTTGTCTCTTCTTCTCAATCTAATCTATCCATTCGTTTATTATTTATCTACTTTTTCACTAATTCATTTATATCAGTGTGGACTCATGGATATTTATTTTATGCTTTGGGTTATAATCCAGGTCTACGTTATTTCTTTTGTTGCTCAAGTTGCTCCAACTTGGCCATGGGGAGGAGTTCTTTTGGTTAGTTCCTGTGCCCCTTTGACACACCCCCATCCTTTTGTTGGATACTTTATTACTTTCTGCCACTACAAGATGTTCCAGGCTCCTCTTGTATATTTCCTGCTCCAGCCCTAGAATGAACCATTTCCCCAAGGAGCCCTGGTTCTTTTTACTGGAGAATGGAATTCGAAACCAGTACCACTGGTTTCTGAAAGATGAGAGCAGGGTGTGCTTATTACTATTGGGGTGTAACTGGTTCTAGGCCCTCTCAGGTGAGAGAGCTAGGTGAAACACACATATATATATATATATACCATATGTGTAACATTTGATTTTTTAATCCCAAATTCCTATCCATTTTTCTTCCCATTTCTTTTTTATTAAGTTTCAGCAACAACTATTTAGACAAATAAAATTTTACTGTTTTTTCTTTGTTTACACTGTTTTATTCTCAGGTCTTCCTCTCTTAGTGTGTTCATTTCTCATTCTGCTGAACTGGATAGAAAAGGTATGTGAGAAGTAAACTTTAAGTCTCTGAATGTCCAGAAATGTCTATTTTGCCTTCAACAAGTAGGTCAAATAGGGATTCCAGAATCAAAGTTATTTTTCTTCAGAATTTTCATGGTATTGCTTTATTGTTTTCTAGCATCAGTGTTATCAAAAAGAAGGTAAATGCCAATTTGATTCTGATTCCTTTGTGGACAAGCTGGGTTTTGCTACTTGCAGTGTCTCTGGAAGCTATTAGGATTGTCCCTTCACTGCTGTTCTCAAATACCAGAAAATGTCTTTCCTTAGCTCTGAGAAGCTTTCTTTCATTTCTTCCCCTCCCTATTTTCTCCTTTTTGGAACTCCTATTAAACATTTGGGAGCTTCTGGATTGATTCTCCATGTCTCAATTTTTCTCTCACATTATCTCTTGGGTTTTATGTACCCAGTTGGGCTGTCTTCCAGTTTACACATTTGTTTCAACTGTGACCATTCTGCTAGTTAGCTCATTTACTGATTTTTATATTTTCAAAATTTCCAAGTTCTGACTCTTTTTTAGCAACAAATTTAATGTTTTCTCTAATCTCCCCAAAGATATAGTTACTTTAAAGTTATTTTATGTCTGTATTCACATTTTCGTGTGTTAATTTTTCTGTTTATTAAAATTTGGTGCCTCTCTTTCAGAGTGTTGGTTTTTCTCAAATATTTACTCTTGATTAATTGCTGCTCAGTTTTGTTTCAAAAATCATTGTTCAAAAACCCATGACTGTCAGCTATGATTACAGGGGCCCATCTTCAGTAATAGTAGAGTGTAGGGGCAGAACATGGTCTCAGGGGGACTGTGCCAACAGCAGCTTGCTTACCTCTGGAGTCTAGGGGCTCTCTATCCAGCCTGATGTGGCTCTTTAGCTCCAGGGACCGCACACACTGACTTAGCTCAAGAGTCACCCCCTGAGATGCCTGCTGCTCAGCACAGCCCAGAAAAGCACACATACTCTATGCTCCCTCCACTCACTACCTGTCTGCTATGAGCTTAGAGGAAGCAAAGCAACTCCATCTTCACTCACTGTTCTGAACACATTCTAGACTGTTCTCTCCTCCAGCAATCCTACACCAACCGTTGCCAAAACTTACACTCTCATTTTCTTTCTTTTTTTTTTTTTTTTGTCTTTTTGTCTTTTTCCGTGTCCGGCAACGGATCGCAACCCTCAGTGTTGCCCCCGTACCGGACCGGGGACCGGCAACGGGATTGCAACCCTCGGCGTTGCTCCCGCGCCTCGCTCAGCCAGTGAGCGGGAACCGGTCTGTATGTGGGATCCGAACCCTCGGGTGCGAGTGCCGCCGCGCTTCCCAAGCGGCGCACTATCCAGTGCGCCACCGGGCCGGCCCTACACTCTCATTTTCTAAAACTAATGTATCTTTCTGTTTTGTTTTATTTTTTTCTTTGTGGCTGGCCACAGGGATCAAACCCTGGATCTTGGCATTATCAGCACCATACTCTAACTGAGCTAACCAGCCATCCTCCTTTTTCCCGGTCTGTATGTGGGATCCGAACCCTCAGGTGGGAGTGCCGCCGCGCTTCCCAAGCGGCGCACTATTCAGTGCGCCACCGGGCCGGCCCTACACTCTCATTTTCTAAAACTAATGTATCTTTCTGTTTTGTTTTATTTTTTTCTTTGTGGCTGGCCACAGGGATCAAACCCTGGATCTTGGCATTATCAGCACCACACTCTAACTGAGCTAACCAGCCATCCTCCTTTTTCTTTTCTTTCTTTTTTTTTTAAAAGATGACCGGTAAGGGGATCTTAACCCTTGACTTGGTGTTGTCAGTACCACGCTCTCCCGAGTGAGCAAACCGGCCATCCCTATATGGGATCCAAACCCGTGGCCTTGGTGTTATCAGCACCACACTGTCCCGAGTGAGCCATGGCCAGCTCCTTTTGCTTTTTAATAATTCATTTTTTACAAAGGGTTAGGGGTGTCAGTAAAGGCAGATGTGTTTGCCATTTTGATCCTATTTGTACCTCTATTCCTAAGTAATACTGGCCTACAGATAAGGTACAGGTGTTGTATGTATGTGCTTTGCCAAGGCTGGTATAAAGATAATGCTGGCTTCATGAAATATATTAAGTAGATCACATAGCACTAATATTATCTATTCTTTAAAAGTATGGAAAAACTCATCAATAAAACATTTTATTTATACACATACAGGGTAATTTTTTGATCACGGTTCTAATTTTTCAAATGGCTCGGTTTCTTCACAGCTTCCATCACTTTTATTTATAAGATACAAATATGACCTTAGATTGTGTATTTTATAAATTCTCAAATCTTTCCTTTTATTTAGAATTTTTAAAACTTACCATATAAAACTGATTTCTAATTTCCAATGTTGCATTTTTCTTTTTACCTTGAATTTGCCCACTTCATGATTTAAAAAAATTTTTTAGCACATAAACAATAAGCTCCTATACTTATCAACCTAATTTCGTTTCATTAGTTTCTGCCTTTATCTTTATTTCCTCCTGCTTTCCTTGGAGTTACTTTTCATTTTTTTTTAACATCTTAAAATGGCTTCTTAGTTCATTTGTTTCCACTTTTCCTTAATGTTAACAAAAGAAGACTATGCTACAAACAGTATAAGAAAAAACAAAGAAATGGGGTTATATCAAACTAAAAAAGCTTCTGCACAGCAAAAGAAATAATCAACAGAGTGAAATGACAACCTATAGAATGGGAAAAAATATTTGCAAACTATACATCCGACAAGGGATTAGCATCCAGAATATACAAGGAATTCAAACAACTTAGCAATGCAAGAAAAAATAACCCAATTAGAAAATGGGCAAAGGAGCTAAATAGTCATTTGTTAAAGGAAGATATACAAATGGCCAACAGACATATGTAAAAAAGCTCAATATAACTATAAGCATCAGGGAAATGCAAATCAAAACCACACTGAGATATAATCTCACCCCAGTTAGACTGGCTATTATCAAAAAGATGGAGAAGAACAAATGCTGGCAAGGATGTAGAGAAAGGGGAACCCTCCTACACTGTTGGTGGGACTGTAAGTCAGTGCAGCCATTACAGAAAATGGTATGGAGTTTCCTCAAACAACTACAGATAGAACTACCAAACGATCCAGTAATCCCACTGCTGGGTTTAGAAGGAATAGAAATCATCATGTCGAAGGGATACCCGCACTCCCATATTTATCACAGCTCTATTTACAATAGCCAAGAGATGGAACCACCTAAATGATGACTGGATAAGGAAAATGTGGTGTATGTACATATATATATGCACACACTCAACAGAATACTACTCAGTCACAAAAAGAATTAAATTCTGCCATTCTCAGCAACATGGATGAGCTTGGAGAAAATTATATTAAGTGAAATAAGCCAGGCACAGAAAGAGAAATACTGCATGTCCTCACTCATAAGTGGGAGCTAAAAAATAAACAAATAAATAAAAAAGAAAGAAGGGAAGATAAAACAATCACAATAATACACTGAACTTTCAAAAGGAGAGAACAGAACTGTGGTTACCAGAGGTGGGAAAGGGGGAAGGGAGAGGGGGTTAGCCAGCAATTGGTAAAGAGTCACAAAGAATGATTACATTTTGTAATGATGAATATACTAATTATCCTGATTTGATAATGACATTCTGTACACAGGTACTGATATTCAACTCTGTATCCCACATATATGTATAATCAATTATGTTTCAATAAAAAAATTATTATGCTAAATGCAATTTAGTATCCTGGACTGGATACTGAAACAAAAAAAGGACATTAGTAGAAAAACTGGTGAAATCCTAATAAAATCTGTAGTGTAGTGAGTGGTAATTTACCAATGTTAAATTCTTCATTTTGATAAAGGCACCATGGCTATGGAAGATGTTAGCATTCAGGGAAACTGAGTAAAGAGCAGGAACTCTCTGTATTATCTTTGCAACTTTTCTATAAATCTAAGTTATTCCAAAATAATAATTTTATTTAAAATTTTTTAAAAGCTTATGTAAGTATAGCTTTGGCTATAATTTTTGATACATGGCATTCGCATTCTGTGACTTTCTAAGTAATTTCCCTCTCAGTAGTATATTACTTCCTCTTAGTTATTTAGCAGAGTAGTTTTAATTTCTAGTAGTAGGGTTTTTAAAATTAAATTTTATTTTCAGTATTATTACAAAAGTTCAGTATTGGGCCGGCCCGGTGGCGCACTGGAGAGTGCGCCGCTTGGGAGTGCAGCGGCGCTCCCGCCGAGGGTTCGGATCCCATGTGGAGACTGGTTCCCGCTCACTGGCTGAGCGCGGTGCGGGCGCAACACTGAGGGTTGCAATCCTGTTACCAGTCAGTAAAAAAGACAAAAAGGAAAAAATAAATAAATAAAAAGTTCAGTATTATAAGTTGGCAGAAATGACTGTATAATTTCCACATTCTGGAACATGAGGTTTTTCTTTGTGACCTAAACCTTCCCTTCTGCCCCCAATGATACTTAACACTGAAGCAATAGATGTGAAAGCATTTTATTGGGGGTAGGGATATAAAAGAGAGACTATGGAATATGTTTATAATAACTACAGTTTTTAATTGAAACTTTGTTTTCTACTTGTATGAAGGTACTTCAAAAAGTTTGTGGGAAAGTAGAATTAGAAGACAATAAGAATCTTTCCATGAACTTCTTAAGAACCTTCATACAACAAACATAAAAGAATCTATGAAATGTCTCAGGAGACTTGCATAACTGAATCAATGAAAAGTCTCACCAGCTGCTGCTCCACCGGCGGTGGCACATCCTGGTTGGCATAAACGATGGCAGGATTATAAAGACTGAACACCACAGGGTAAAACACCTTCTTACCTATAAATAAAATATATGTTTATACCACACAAAGAAGTTACAAAATGAAGGACTGATCTTTATTGCAATATTTATTAACACTTTATCTAAGTCCCTTTTATCACATATGATTGTTTTATATTATCAATACTGTATTTTATCAATATTCAGGCCACTGAACATCATGCTAATTTGATGAACATGATGATGATTTCATAACATATCAGTAGGTCAGGCTATGAATCTATAATCTTGCAAAAGAACAGAGAAAAAACAGACTGAAGGGTGCTTCACATGTTTATTCCCTTTGACTTTGGGGAAAAACACAAAGGTATTCTCTCAGCTACTCATTAGGTGAGCCATTTATTACTCATTATTTTACCTAATCAGCAGTAATAGATGTACATTAACCTCTGACAATCACCAAGAAACTTACAAACTTCTGTTAAATCTACCCTTCAAAACGAATCATGAGAAACAGTTAAGTCCAAAGAAAACTGTACAATAAATAGGTATGTAGAGAATAATTAAAATATAAAACTGCAGACAGATTTGATCCAAGATCTAGAAAAGTTGGGAAGACAAGGGTTAAAAATACCTGATACAATAGTCTTTGCAGAAGATCTTGTCATTAGCATTCAAATGGACAGGGGACCTTAAAGGCTAACTGGTCCATCTCCCCTCAGTAGAGAAACCCTTGCTATGACTGGCTTCAATCAGACCTGATAACATGAAGTGCTCAATAACTGTCAAGGAGTGTGGGAATAATATGGAAGCCTTTTTATTACAAGAACCCTAGAAGATGCTGTTCCACTTTCATTTTAATCCATTTGGGGATGGCAGCTCAATTTCCTAGAGGTGAATCTATTTCTGGATATAAAAATATTTCTTTTACACTGAACAAATACATCTTCAACTTCCACATTTTGAATTCCATGCTGTCTGGAGTAACAAAAATAAATCTAACCCTCATTTACTCATTAGGCTCTCAGAGACTTCCTGATAACTACCTCTAATGAAACTTATTAATAAGAAGTTAATATTTGCAGGATATGAAGAGTTCTACAAAAGAACATTTACTATGAGATTCCTTTTTTAAAAAATTATTTTAAATTCACAAATAAAAATTGTATACATTTATGGTGTACAACGTGCTGTTTTGATATATGTATAAATTGTGAAATGATTAAATCAAGCTAATTAACATATTTATCACCCTACATATTTATCATTTTTTTGAACATTTAAAATCTATTCTCTCAGCAATTTTCAAGTATACAACATATTGTCATTAACTACAGTCACCATGTTGTACATTAGATCTCCTGAACTGATTCCTTTTGTTGAGCTTAATATAGAAAAGTATCTTTTCACATTTAAAATAAAATTTGATTTACAAAAATGTCATTTGCTCATTAATTTTCAAAAAATATCTACCATCTAAAGCAAAGTTCACTAAATCCCAAAATTCATAGCCTGAAGACCAAGCACTATCTGCATCTAGATCTTGGCATGAGTGTGCATATGTATGTGTGTGCGTGTATGTGGGCACTATGTGCACAAGGCTGGCACTTCTGACTCACACACATCTCCACACAGTCTGCTTGGCTTTTGTTCTGACCTGCACTGCTTCCTTCTCATCAATTTCTAGACTTCCTACTCCTCTACATTTCTTTATTTGGCTTTACATGTAGTCATTGAAATTTGGCCCAAGAGAACAAAGGATATGAACTTCAGAGGGTCAAATTTTCAATTTCTTACTTAGTATTCCAGTTAAATTATGCCTAATATAACTTAAGAAAAAACATACTAGGGTTTAATTAAAACTTCTTTTCCTTTCAATTAACTTGATTCATAATATAGGACACGCCAATCCCGTTCTAAATTCTATACTCAGTTCATCTACCAATGTTTTACGCACCTGGCTCAGCATTTAACCGGCAGCTGTTAAGGAATTCGGCTGAGAAATATATATCAACATCACAGAAAAACATCAAGACCTCTCCCTTGTCCCAAGCTCGGGCACCCACATTTAGTCCTCGTCCACGATTAAATTCTTCATTCAGTGAGACCAAGGTGTAATTGTGAAAATTAGACTCACTATGAGGAAAGCACATACAACAAATGATAAGTCCCACTTAAAGTCAACAACTCTCTTCCTTCAACACAACTTAAAAAATATGTTTTACACTTCAAATATCTTATTATGTTGGCTCTGCAGTCATACAGGGAAAGAAAATCATCAGCATCACAAATATGATCATTATCAGGGACAGATATTCACTAAATGCCCACATTTGAGGCAACATGCTGGTGGTGTGAGGTTTAAAGAATGTTAAGTGCCCACTGCCCTTTGGGTTCTTACAAACCTACTGGGGAGATAAGCAGTACACACATGGGAGAACAGCCATAATGTTTGGCAATATATAATGCACTCTACATGAATGATGCAAAGTATGTTCTTCTCTCATATCCTTCAGGTCTTCACACAAATGTCCCCTTGTCAGAAGGATCCTCCTTGACCCCACATGTGAAGTAGCCCCAACCTCCCTCTCTCTAATCTCTATCCTCTTCCCCAGCTGTTTTCCTTAGTACTACCAGACATTTTGTGTAAGTGTCTCCTCTACTCCATGAGAGCAGAGATTTTCTTTTGCTCATTACCATGGACACGGTGCCCCTCAGAGTAGGGGCTTAATAAATATATGGTGAATGAATAAATGAATAGCAGTTCTGAGAAAAGAGATCGCTTATGTCTGGAGTAGTTAGAGAAGATGTTAGAAGTAGAACTTGAGTTATGCCTTGGTTAAAATCCTGAATTTAGTGGTGAGTGTAAAGGCCATTCCAAATAATTATTCTCAAAGGCAAAGAGGTAAGAAAGTAGAAAGCACTTTAGAGAACAGGATCAGACAAATCAGACTGGAATAAAGGGACCCTAAAATGTGAACAATGACAGAAGGGTCAGACTGAGGAGTACCTTCCATGCGAGGCTAAAGAAATTGGTCAGTATCCTAAAGGCAAGGAGGAATCAGCAGGGTTTTTCTGCGAAGGCAGTGGTTCTCACAGTGAGGACTCCAAACCTACCACACCAGCTTCTCCTGGCAACATGTCAGAGATACAAATTCTCAGGCTCCATCTCAGACCCCCTAAACCAGATGCTAGGAGTGGAGCCAAGCATCTGTGTTTTACTAAAGTTGGAGAACTCTCTGCACTACAGTGCAGCTCGATCAAAAAAGTGACATTTTAGGAAGATGATTCTTATACAACTGTAGAATGGGCAATGGAGAGATGAAACAAAGGCTCAAATAGTGCATGGAATGGAATCCAAATGCTCTGAGCACCCAGGACTCTTCTCCACATCTTATGGTAAATAAACCTCTCCCTTCTTTTGAGGAAACTGCCCCTTACCACCCCACATGTCCAGCACCAAGTGGAGGTACTGATCACCTAGTACTCTCTACCCACCCTCACTCTCTACCCACCCCAACCACAGTGATTTCCTAGGGGTGGGGACCAGGCTCAAGCTGGGCCAATCATAATACTCCCACCCCACCTGGCCATAGTGATGGCTCAAGAGTGGGCAAAATGTCCTTCCCTGGGATTTTCTCAACTGGAGCTGGGAGAAAACTCTTTCCTCTCTGATGGCAAAGCTGAGAAGATGTGAGCCCAGAGCCGCCAACAGCCATATCCCTCACCATGTGGAAGAAGCCAATCTGCAACAGGAGAATGAAGTCAACATGCAGAGAAAAACAGACAAGAAGACGACAAGAGAACTTTGATGGTATTCAAATCTCTGGTTCCAGTCCCTGACACACCAAAGTTTTGATTTTCTTCCCCAAATTTGGTTGTATAACAATCCCTTTATTTCTGGGAGGTATCTAGGATTCTTCAATACCACTCTCATTTTCTGTAAGCAAGCTCAAGGTAGGTTTACAGCATTTCTTACAGAGGAGTCTTGACAATACAGGAGTGAGTTTAGTAGTACCAGTGTGAGTGCTTGGCACTTTGTAGGTGATCTAAAAACAGTAAGGAGGGAAGAGAGGAAGGAAAGAAATGGAGGCAGAGGGAACTAGGGTTAGGGTGGAGGCAGTAGCAAAGAAGGGACAGAGAAGAGGTCCTATGAAGTAAGTAGGAATTGACTGATTAGAAGTAATAAGTAGTAAAGAACAAGTAAAAGAATCTGGCTCTCAGATGTCAAGCTCAGGGCATCATGAGAATGGTCTCACTCCGAACTGAAAGAGGGCTATCAGGAAGACGAGCTGGTGTAGGGAAGGGTCAGACGGTAAGTCATGTTTATATACATCTAGGCTGTGAGTGTCCCTGCAGGGCAGGGACTAAGACTCATTCATCTGTGCCCAGTTTTCTTCCAACTATCCTAGTAAGACTCCCAAGCAGTGTACCTGGAACAGAGAAGGTAGGACTCAACGAATGTTAGCTGAATGATTTGAGAAGAATGGCCGGCCAAATCTGAACCACAACTAGCAGAAAGGTAAAGAAGCAAATAAAAGGTACAGACAGAGTTGGCATGGTTAGAGAAGACAATCAACTTAATAGTTTACATTACAACATATTTACATATACAAAATACTTACATTTTACAAACATAAGAAGAATAATTTAAAGAAGGTAGTACGGGTAAGGTTGTCAAATATAAGAAAGTGATCAGAGAAGATAACAGAACAAAAAGCTGAATTTGGCAGTTAGGTTGTCCTTTTGGACCTGTAATTTAGAGAGGAAAAGGCTGAGAAGCTAAAGAATTAATAATTAAGTGTTAAAAGTTACTAATTCATTCCTTCAAATTTCTGAGCACCTACTATGTGCCAGGTACTATATGGGTTGCTTAGATATAGAACTACTGTTCTGTGAGGTTTAGCTGTGAAAGAACAGAAACATAATAGCTACTGGGCACTGTAGTCAGCTGGGGGGTTTCTTAAGGATATGGAAGCCCAAAGCATTGTTTGCAGGGGGAGAAGAAGGAGCTTGAGAAATTAGAAGAAAGGTGACAAGTAAGAGACAAGTTCAGGAGATGATGATATCAAAATGAATGGATAAGATTTAGAAAAAGGGAAAGAAGAGGCAAATATATAGAAAGTGAGAGGGCCACAGAGGGAGAATGTTCTGATCATGCCAGGCTGGCTGCTAAGCAGTTAGGAGAACACCAGTCATGTAAAGTTGCATATGAAATGAGGAACTTATTATCACCACCACCTCCCATATACTCAGCCAGTTTTTAAACAGCAGTTATTACAAATTATTAACTCATTAAATTTCTGACATTCTCACTATTCTAATAACATTGTATATCAAGGACTTCACTGTGGACATGGCTCACCAACCTTGTGACAGATTCTAGGATAGACTTGACTTTAAACAGTCCTTCTTTACCAAAATACACGACTGTGAGATGAATCCTTTTGTCCTGATGAATACAAACATCCCTAACAGAATTGAAAAATAAAGTTCATTCAAGAAAACATGAGGCACTACTCATTCAGAAAGCAATCACATGAAGTTTTAACAAGAAAACAAATTAGGCATTACTAATACAAAATGAAATCACATGAAGCGTTAAGTAAATATAAAAGCGGCAATACTGCTGAATTATTGAAGGCATCACAACAAAGGCACAAGGTCTATGTCTAAATGAGTACAATCTTTGAAGGGCCATGGAAGCAGTCCAACATTGTCACCATATTTCAAAACATTTTTGGAACTTTTGCTTTGAGATTGCTTTCAAAAGCACAGTACAAGCTATTTAAGAAAATAAATTCCATCAGTTCAGAACCAAATAAATAAATATTCAAGTTTTGGATCAAGAGTAATATTGTCCTCAGACTGTAATTCCAAAAATTATACCTATCATCGTGAAATAGATAGATGTCATGGCTGAGATTACTTACTGTAAAGAATTATGTAGCCTCTGAAGGCAATTCCAAGAAAGGCAATAAAAAATGCTTTAGGAAATCATATCTCAAACAAGCTATTTCAAACAGGTAAAACTTGTTTGAAAGTATGAGTTCCAGATATTTTGCTGCAGAACAGTGTTAATTAAGCTTCTGAATCCAAAAATTTCATTATAAGAATAAAGATTAGGATCACAAAGCATTAAAACTAGCATATTAAAGTATCTAAAACATTAAGAAATATTAAAATATTTAAAACACGGCAATTGTTAAACTAAAATAAAGCAATATTTTTTTCAAATAGTTATTCTAAGTTGTAGTTAATACTTTTTCAGCATTTAAAATATCCAAATGCAATGATTAAAAAAAAAAACCTTTATAAATTCTCTGCTTCCCAAGATGGAATAACTTTCTCCCATTTTTAGTTGAATGTTTGTATTTCTAAATTTATTTCAATATTACAACTCAAATTGTTTTCAAGGGAAATTTTTTTTTAGCAGATAACAACATTCTGTATCTTATATGGGGTGGTGGTTTGTAAGTGCATCCATTTGTCAAAAGTCATGAAACCTGTATCCCTAAAATATGTGGATTTTATTGTACGGAAATTATGCCTCAAAGTTGATTTTTTAAAATTCAATAAATAAATTCAATAAATTCATGCACAATTATAAAGGTCACCAAATTTAGTTTCTAATAGTTGCCACCCTCAATTTATTTCATAGTTCAAATTGTCAATAACACAATATACTACACATGTTTTAAGAAAAAATAGAATATCAAAAGATAAAGTTCCCTTAAAACCTATAAAATTACTCTCAGTAGTAATACTCAATGAAGATAAGTAAATCTGCACAAAATATGATTTTCTCAGAGAACTTAGCCAAATCATTAAGTCCTAACAGTTACCTGAAGTTCTGCATAAACTGTGCAAATGCTTCAGTTCTTTCAGCAAGTGGCACAATGATATTAATAATTGATCTAGTAATATCAATCATCTCGCTCTTCACTTTCATGAGAGGTCCAAAAGGGCGAAAAAGCGTCACATGTCTGTATTCCATAAGGTCCGCTTTCTTAAAAAAGAGTTCATACTGTGTGCCCTTATCTCTCTCGGTGCGATAATAACCTAAAGAAAAGGTATCTACATGTCAAAATTAACAAATTCGATGGGAATCAAAAGTATTAAACCAGACCTGTAGAGTATCATCTATTTGTGAAAATCTTGATCCCCACCGTACAGTCTGAAACAACTATTCCTTTTAGAGAAAAGGTTAAAAAAAAAAGTTCACTGTTCTGTTATATTATTTAATTCATTAAATATGGTACAAATGACAATTATTCCTTTTTACATATGACTTTCTTTTAATACTAGAGCCTATGAACACAGTAACCATACGACAAACAAGGAAATTACTTCTAACATTATTAAATTTTGAACCCAAGAGTCAAAACTTCTATTGCTCGGTTCAGCTCAACAAAAATGAACTGAGTGCCTTTGTGTCAGTCACAGTGACATAAAGAGGGTCACATGGTACCAGTTTTGAGGAAGGGCCAGTCTAGTGAAGGATATACAAAAATAAATAATAATAATATAGTGATACACACACACACACATATTTTTTCAGTGAACAGTGTGAAGTCAGACAAAGAAAGTTGGCATTCATTTAGATGCAGTGATTTGAGATACCTTTGGGAGAAAAGTACGGAGCAATCTGATTTTTAAGTGTGATACTCAGGAGAGAGAAGGTAGTCCTATAGATGAGTGAATCACTCAGTCAATTTATGAGAATAAAATGGTGAACAAGATAGACTTGGTCCCAACCCTCCCGAGGCTCAGTCTAGCAGGAACTATGAACCGGGAAATGGGCAATGCCATATACTGTGACAAGCACTAAGAAACAGGATGCAGTATAGAAGTGACAAGAAAACACAAGAACTGACATCTGAGCTAAAGTCTGGAAGAGAAATAGGAGTTACTCAGTTGTTACAAGTAACTACTTGCAGGGGGTGAAAAGGGGCACTGGCAGAGTGGAGAAAAACTGAGGGACTGAATATGTTCCACGCAGAGAAAAATCCTGAAAGTGACAGTATCCAAGATAAGCAAAAGTTGTAGAATATAACACTGGCATAGCTTCCTTTCTTTTTTAGGCAGAGCTGAAGTGGAGATATTTTAAACATACTATTTAGTTATCTTACTTCCTCTGCAGCTTTCAATTCTGCCATGAGCTATAAAGACAAAAAGCTGAGCTTGCAGAAAAATTAGAAGAGTTTTAAGAAAAACAATCCATCAAAAATGACAGGAAGTGGTGGGAGAAAAGAGGAGGACATAGGGAGAAGACAGCTGAAATGCCACAGCAAAGCCTAACACCCCACCCTGATGGCCTCCACAGGCTTCAGTGTATTATACCACAGTACAGCAAGTGACAGCCTTGATGATGTGGGGTCAAAAAAAACTACATGTGGTATACTGTTTATAGAATCAAGCAAAGGGAACTATTAAGAAAGATTTATATCCAGAATGGTTTTAAGCCTGCAATTAAATATCTAGCAAGGGGTATTGAGATGGAAATGGATAGGGATCTATAATCATTCCTGCTTACATCAATCAACAAATATCTTAAATTTATAACAGTGTTCTTCAACCTTTGAGTCATATCTCTTCTTGATATACTATAAAAATTGATAGGGATCTATAATCATTCCTGCTTACATCAATCAACAAATATCTTAAATTTATAACAGTATTCTTCAACCTTTGAGTCATATCTCTTCTTGATATACTATAAAAATTCCATACCCTTTCCGCAATCTGTATTAGGAAAACAGATTGTTTCTTTACTTTTCCAAATGCCAAATTTGCTTTTCAAAACTATGTATATACCCCATTGGTGTTCTGACATGTGCTTCCTCCAACACGGAAAAAAAACTAGTCTACTACATTAGTTTTTTTCCTTCCTTTATCAAATGGTTTTCAAATTTTGAGCCATAGTTCATACATTTTTTAAAACATAAAAAAGGAACACCAAGACCAGAAAAGAGAGGAATGCAAATCATACACCTGCAAATAAATACACACAGAGCCCACAAGAGCCCATCAACTTCAGTGGTTAGTATTACTCTATATAAGCTTAGGTTTATTCTATTTCTCTGGTCCTTATGCTCTATTTTTATTATGATCTCATTACAACTTTTCCCAAAAATCCACTTCAAATTCTTGGTGGAATGAAATGGGTAAAAACTTAAATGTTTTAATACTGAGGATTATGACTGACACGTTATCAGCATACAATAGTAGCATTTTGTCATACTAATGTAACTACTGACCAACATATTTTTCACATTACCTTCTATGAAGTCGTTTTCATTAAATATCAGTTTCTCTCCAAGGGGACCCTCCTCATCTTCCTGTTCATCATCTTCATCAGGATTATTAATGACCTCTAAGCCAGCTTCAATAACTTCTACCAATTCATCTCGTTTGTCTTTTCTAACCGGCTTTTCTTCAGGATGACGAGTGAGACCCATTTCCAATTGAAATACTTTCATTAAGGTAAAGCTCTCAAAGGGAATAACCCCATACTCACTGGGTAGTTTGGCTCCTATGCTAACTTCAGCTTTGTCAACTTGGGAATGAAGAAACTCTAAAAGATCACTAGGTGCGTGCTCTTTGTTGCCTTGATAGCCTATGCCATTAGCCCCCACATTCTTTCTCTCTTGCAATGATCTCATCTTCTCACTCATTTCTTGTAATTCTTGTTTCAGCTGGGCAATTTGACGTTTCAGACTGGTGGCCCTGGTTTGATAATGTTCTTCTTGCTCCTGTAGGAGGGCTTGATAATACTCTTTGCCATAACTTTCTCCGATAACACCAGGAAGGGATTCATTTCCATCAGTCTGGGGGCCACATTCCAGAAGGTACATAAATAATACCAAACTGCAGAGCAAAGCAAGGCCCAACAGCAGCCAGTGGGCCCGGGTCTGAAAAATCAGTCCTCTTCTAGGCATCCTTATAAATGTGTACTTGCCTAACAAAATAAGCTCTTTGCTTGTTCATACCTTTAGCTAAAAGTTATCAAAAATTAAAAACAAAATCAGAATTTCCACAAAAGGTACCACAATGAATTCTGCCGTAGCTTAAAAAATTTCTTTCTTCAGTCATAACTACTTGCAGAAATGAGAAATTATGTATACTTCCTGTACTGTTACCAAGAAATCCAGAATAAAGCAATGTGATCTATAAAATCCATGATATGAATGATGACTTTTCTGAAAGAAACAGATCAGAATCAATCAGAATTGTTTCCTTAAGTATATCGGATTGTTGGAAGCTTCAATAAACTTAGCTATGTGACTACTATATGTGGGACACCATGAGAGGTGCTGATATAATTTGGAATATTCAGGATACACTGGGAGAAATTATTAAGAAAAATACCTTACAAAACACTAAAATATTATGTATAATACTTTTAATCATTATACCTACATATCCATAACTTCCTAAATCAAAGAAATATTAAAATTATGTTTAGCATACTTTATGTTACATAGATTCTAATGTTCTCTAATTATATGAAAATTGTATTGCTTATAACTCTGTATTAACATAATATTTCGATTAATGCACCATTTCCCAACTAAAGCATATGACCATTTGGGAATTGAGTTTCTATAAATTGTTTCTGGTATAGTAATAACAGTTTACTAGAGAGAGATATTTTCTTCCAGTTTATTCAATTCAAGCACTCTACCTCATTAATTTCTATTGCTCAACTCAGCCAATCTAGGAGCCTTAAAATTAAGTGTGGGGAAAAACAATTTCAAAAGGTCACAGACATCTTGAAAACACATTAAGAAAACATTTTCATATCCAATGTCCTCCAGTAGATTATTTGAGCATTAGATCACATAACTCTTTCCACTGTAATTACACAGCAACAGATTTCCTACAAGTTTGGAAAAGTTTGAGGTCTATAAAGAAAAAACATGAACATTTTAATCATGTTTATCTGCACAGAAAAAAAATCAAAAACCGTTTATAAATTTACAGAATTACTGCTACCTTACTGCTACAACCAGTTGTATGAGCTCTTTCATGTCTCTTTCTAAACTAAGGATTCTTACCTCTAGAAATAGAGAAGGTTAAACTTAGGAGAGGGGAGGCAGGGAGGCCTCTGCTACAAAGAGAACCTCTGTTCTAACAAAGTGTTGAGAAGGATAATGTGGTATGACAGGAGGCTTTTAACAGTAATGGTTTCTCTGTTACAGCAGAACCTATGGAAGATTATTAGGGAACCTAAGTCCTAGCCTAGTCACTCTCTTAGTTATTAGGAAAACCTGAATGCTTTCTGTGGAAAATGATGCAATGTGTATTTTCTTGTGGCACATGTCTGTATAAAATGTAGGATAGAATAAAACCTCTTTGGCTAGCAGACCACAAATAATGGGTTTAATTCCCCTTAGCCATTTATTTCTTAAGTAAACCAAATGATAACTAAGTATCTTGAAAAATTTAATTCACTGCAAGGGAGTCTTTCACTATGACAGCATCTGTTTAATGGATTATGAATCTTGTTTAAGTGATATAGGACAAAAACAGGAAACAATTTCAGTTTTAAGAAATGCTATCTAATTAACAAATAAGGATGCAAAGCTATTACTACTTCCAGGACTTTTACCATGCCTCAAACCCATAATCCTTAGCATAAGAAACCACTAGAATTTCATTATTTAAAAGATAAACTTAGAGGCATCTCTTTTTTTTTTTTTTTTTTTTTTTGTCTTTTTCCGTGTCCGGCAACGGATTGCAACCCTCAGTGTCGCCCCCGTACCAGACCGGGACCAGCAACGGGATCGCACCCCTCGGCGTTGCTCCCGCACCTCGCTCAGCCAGTGAGCGGGAACCGGTCTGTATGTGGGATCCGAACCCTCGGCGGGAGCGCCGCCACACCTCCCAAGCGGCGCACTACAGCAGTGCGCTACCGGGCCGGCCCGAGGCATCTCTTTTAATTATTTACGAGTTATTCCTAGCCCACTTATTAGGGAAAAGAAAGGTTAGGACTGAAAATGTGGAGACACAATTGTGTATAAATTATTAATAACCATACTATACTCAAACTGTTTTGAAGTGCAACTTGATAACAGAATTGACAGTATGTAATCTAAGAATCACTACCTTTTATTAATACGGTACCTCATAGTTTTTTTCCTTCATATAGACAATGTATTTTAAACTGACATATGACTCATAAATGAGTCACTACTAAAGGTTTACTTTTCAATGAAACAGAATAGAAAATATCAGTATAAATCTTAAATAGTAGTAAGTTTTGTGTTGTGATTATATATACGTATATTTATGAGATCTCCATGTCAAATGTATTTATAACTGGGTTATGATTTTTTAAAAAATCCTGAAAAACACTGGTTTAAAAAGTATTTTTATACATATCCAATGCAATCCTTTCAGAAGAGTACTGATATTACTTTCATTTTGTATTGAAAAAATAGTCTCAAATGAAAAAATATTTAAATATATTATTAGGTTTTAATTAAAGGTTTATATTTAAAGGTTTGTAGCTATTAAGTGCTAGCATTAAAGCTAAGTCATCTATCTTTCTCTTCCCTTAAGCAAAATACAGGTTTTGAGATATCTTACATGCTATTTAACATTCACTACAGTTGAATATTTTCCACTGAAATGAAAGGTTACTGTAATTACTTCAGAATGCAAACGAAAGTTGTATAGCTCTGTGGCTGTTAAAAATAAAAGATTTCAATTAAAATCTTACTTGCCTAGTTCCTGAAGGGAACTCTTTGGCCACATCCTAGAAGACTAGATTATGACAGCTTTAAATATGTTAAGAATATTAAACATCCATTTTTTCTGCTGTTATACCTTGACTGCCATCATTCTATGTAATGTTGTTTGTATCATAAATAAGGTTCATTTACAGCCTACAGTTAATCCCAACCAACCTTCTTTGCTCTTTTTTTTTTTTTTTTGTCTTTTTCTGTGTCCGGCAACGGATCGCAACCCTCAGTGTCGCCCCTGTACCGGACCGGGACCGGCAACGGGATCGCAACCCTCGGTGCTGCCCCCTGCACCTTGCTCAGCCAGTGAGCGGGAACCGGTCTGTATGTGGGATCCAAACCCTCGGGCGGGAGCGCCGCCGTGCTTCCCAAGCGGTGCACTATCCAGTGCGCCACTGGGCCGGCCCCCAACCAACCTTCTAACCATAAACACAGATAGTTAAGTGTTTTGAGGAGAGAAAGGGATACTGTGGATATGTGAAAATGAGGTGTTAAAGGTTTATAACACAGAATCAAAGATCTCAGAATTGAGAGAAACCTTAAAAGCCTTCCGTTCTAACTCTCTCAAACAGACTAGTGAGACTTCCTCTTACAGCCAAGATGGAGTAATGTGGGCCAGATATATCGCCATGCTTGAAACAAACAGAAACAAACAACCCCCCCCCCCAATATGAAACAATGGTTTTCAAGATACTGAGCATCAGGTAACAAAGAAGTTTCCAGGCCATAACACAGGGAGGGGAACCTAAGCAGAGCCCAGCAGATACCCTGAGTTGATCAGATGAAACTGACAATCTGAGGAAAGCAAGGCAGGTAGGGTTCAAAGGTTAGTGTATCAGAGAGGAGAAAGCTGGACACAGAAACAACTCCAGAGATCTGAAAAGGACACTGGATATTAAGCAGAGCACGGATCAGGGCAGGCTTATGAGGAAACCAGCAGACTAAAGGAAAGGACCACACCAAAAATGAGAGGACACAGAACTTGGCATTCATACAGGGCCAGGAATAGTGTATGTTCCCATCAGACACAGTGGAAAATCTCACTGGGTAGAGTACTCAAAAAGGTCTTGCCTAAGTAGTGGGAAATAATTAGCTCTAGACTAAATATGGCCCTGGTCTTGCAAACAAATCTCAAAAGCAACACCAAATTGCTTCCAAGTAACAGCACAACAAGCAATCATCAAGAATATTTATAGGAATATAAAAATAACCAGCACTCAACAAAATAAAATTCATAATATCTGACATCCAAACAAAAATTATCAGGTATAAAGAAAAATATGACCCATAAATGAGAAATATTAATGATTAAAACTAACCTAGAACTGACACAGATGTTGGAATTAATAGAAAAGGACATTAAAAGTTATTATAATTGTGTTTAAAAAGATGTTCAAGTTTAAAACACTAAGTAGAAGCACAAATGATGTTAAAAATTCCAAATTAGGGCCGGCCCGGCAGCGCACTGCTATAGTGCGCCGCTTGGGAAGTGCGGTGGCGCTCCCGCCGAGGGTTCGGATCCCACATACAGACCGGCCGCTCACTGGCTGAGCGAGGGGCGGGGGCAACACCGAGGGTTGCAATCCCGTGGCTGGTCCCGGTCCGGTACGGGCGTGACACTGAGGGTTGCGATCCGTTGCCGGTCACGAAAAAAGACAAAAAGGAAAAAAAAAAAAAAATTCCAAATTAAACTTCAGAATATGAAAATTTCAATGTCGGATGAGAAAATACACTGGATAGAATAATAGCAGATTAGATATTATAGAAGAAAACATTTGTGAATTGAAGACATAGGAACAGAAACAATGCAAGATGCAGAAGGAAAAAATAAAAAATATGAACAGAGTATTGGTAAGCTGTATGACAACTTCAAACAGCCTAATATACATGTAATTGGAGTCTCCAAAAGAAGAGGAGGAGATTAGAAGAAATATTTAAAGAAATAAGGCTGAAAATTTTCCAAATTTGAAAAAAACTGTAAACACATAGATTTAAGAAGCTCAACCAGGGCCGGCCTGTGGCTCACTTGGGAGAGTGAGGTGATGATAATAACACCAAGGCCACAGGTTCAGATCCCTATATAGGGATGGCTGGTTAGCTCACTTGGGAGAGCATGGTGCCGACAGCACCAAGTCAAGGGTTAAGATCCCCTTACCGGTCAGCTTTTTATTTTTTTGAAAAAAGAAGCTCAACCAATCCCAAATACAAGAGTCATAAAGAAAACTACAGCATGGCACATGATAATCAAATTGCTCAAACCCAATGATAAAGAGAAAATCTTAAAAGTGGACAGATGAAAAAGGCACATCACAGACAAGGAATAAAAGAGAAATGACAGAAGATGACTCCTTGGAAGAAGACAGCGAAGCAGTATCTTTAAAGAAATGAAAGGAAAAATATGCCAACGGAGAATTCTATACCCAGAAAAATTATCTTTGAAACACAAATGCAAAATACTTTTTCAGACATAAAAAGCTAAAAGAATTCATCACCATCAGACATGTACTACAGGTCCTTTAGGCAGGAAAAAAATGATATAACAAATGGAAATACGGATCTGCACAAAACAATGAAGAAAATCAGAAATGTTAACTTCTAAAATAAACTTAAGAGACAGCTGACATAGCAACCAATGCAATAAGGAGAATTTGTTTGGATATTGACAAGTGTAAGAAAAAAGAGGGAGGGGAAGAGAATTGGAGAAATTAAAACATGTTTAATGTTTGATTTACATGAAGAAATTATTATTGATTTTTAAAATGTGATTATTAAGAAAAAGGAAAGATAAGAAAAGATTAAAACTTCTTTTGGCTAGTAAACCACAAATAATGGGCTTAACTCCCCTTAGCCATTTATTACTTTAGTAAACCAAATGTAACCAAGTATCTTTTTTTTTTTTTTTTTTTTAAAGATGACCGGTAAGGGGATCTTAACCCTTGACTTGGTGTTATCAGCAACACACTCTCCCAAGTGAGCCATGGGCCGGCCCTGTAACCAAGTATCTTGAAAAATCTAATTCATTGATAATTATAAAAGTTTTGTTATTATCTAAAGGTGAATGAAATGGACAAATTCTTAGAAAAACACAAACTAACAAAACAGACTTAGGAAGAAATACTAAATATGAATAGATATATAACAAGAGATTGGATTAGTAATTAAAAAACTACCCACAAGGAAAAGTGCAGGCCCAGATGGTTTCACTGGCAGAATCTACCAAACATTTAAACAAGAATTAATATGAATTCTTCACAAACTCTTCCAATTTCACAACTCTACCCTGATACCAAAACTAGAGAAATACATAAAAAGAAAACTACAGATCAATATTCCATATAAATACAGATGCAAAGATCTTCAACAAAATACTAGCAGCTTGGGACGGCCCTGTGGCTCACTCAGGAGAGTGCAGCACTGGTAGCGCTGAGGCCGCGGGTTCGGATCCTATATGGGGATGGCTGGTGCGCTCGCTGGCTGAGCGTGGTGCAGACAACACCATGCCAAGGGATGCAATCCCCTTACTGGTAAAAAAAAAAAAAAAAAAAAAAATACTAGCAGCTACACCAAACCAAGCAACCTATAAAAGGGATCACACACCATGACCAAGTGAGATTTATAAAAGGAATGCAAGGTTGGTTTAACATCTGAAAAATCAATTAATGCAATATATCACATCAATAGAATGAAGGACAAAACTCACATGGTCATCTCAATGTATACAGAAAAAGCATCTGACAAAATCTAACACCTTTTCCTGATAAAACCACTTAACAACAAACTAGGAATGGAAGGGAACTTCTTAACTTGATAAAGGGCATCTAGAAAAAACTCACAGGTAACTTCATATTTAATGGTGGAAGACTGCATGCTTTTCAGGAATAAGACAAGAATGTTCCAGTCATAACTACTTAACACTGTATTGGAGGAGGTTAAAAAGATTGCTAGCTAGGGCAATTAGGCAAGAAAATATAAAATAAAAGGCAACCAGAGAAGTAAACCTATCCCTATTTGCAGATGTTATAATCTTGTATATAGAAAAGCTCAGAAATTCACTAAAAATCCATTATAACTAATAAATGAATTCAGCCAGGTTGCAGGATACAATATTAATATACAAAAAAGATTATATTTCTATACTTAGAAATGAACAATCTGAAAATGAAACTAAGACAATAATTCCATTTATAATATAAAATCAAAAAGAATAAAATACTTAGGAATAATTTTAACAAAAGAAGTGCAAGACTTGTATTCTGAAAACTACAAAATATTGTTAGAAGAAAGTAAAGAAGATTTAAATAAACGGAAAGCCACCCACACTCATGGATCAGAAGACTTAATACTGTAAAGAGGACAATACTCCCCAAACTGATCTACAGATTCAACACAATCCTCTTCAAAATCCCAGCTGACTGCACTGCAGAAATAGACAAGCTGATTCTAAAACTCATATAGAAATTCAAGAAATCCAGAATAGCCCAATCTTGAACAAGAAACAAACAAAAAACTGGAGGACTCACTACCCCATTTCAAAAATTACTACAAAACCACAAGGAATTAAGACACTGTGGTATGGAGTGAGAATAGACATATATAGATCAATGGAATAAGATTTAGAGACTAGAAATAAATTGTCACATTTATGGTCAACTGATTATCAACAAGGGTAGTAAGTCAATTCAACAGGGAAAATAATAGTCTTTTCAACAAATGGTGCTGGGACAACTGGATATTTATAGCCAAAAGAACAGAATTAGACTCCTACTTCACACCATATTCCAAAATTAACTCCAAATGGGTCAAAGATCTGAATGTGACAGCCAAAACTATAAAACACTTAGAACAAAACATAAGCATAAATCTTTGTGACCTTGGATTAGTCAATTGTTTCTCAGATATGACACCAAAAGATCAAAGACAAAATAAATATATTGGACTTCATCAAAATTTTGTGCTGCAAAGGACATCATCAAGAAAGTGAAAAGACAACACACAGAATGAAACTATTTGTAAATCTTATACGGGTCTTGTGTCTAGAACATATAAACAATCTCACAACTCAATATGAAAAAGATGAATAACTCAATGGGCAAAGGATCTGAATAGACCTTTCCCTAAAGAAGATATACAAATGGCCTGTAAGTACATGAAAAGATGCTCAACATCATTAGCCAACAGGGAACCCAAATCAAAACCACGATCAGATACCACTTCACATCCACTAGGATGTAATTCAAAATGAATCATAGATCTAAACAGAACACCTAAAACTATAAAACAAGAAGAAAGGATAGGATAGAATCTTTATGACCTTAACTTAGGCAAAGATTTCTCAGCACAATTAATAAATTGTACTTCATCAAAACTAGTAACTTGTTCCCTTTGAAAGATGCTGTTAAGAAAATGAAAAGACAAGTCATGGACCTGGAGAAAATATATGCAAAGCATATATCTGACAAAGGACTTGTACCCAGAATACATTTTGAAGTCAAAATGCAATAACAACAAAACAAACACAACTCAAAAAGATGACACAAGATTTAAACACTTCAAATAAGCACATGAAAAAGATGCTCAACATTGTTAGTCATTAGAGAAATACAAATTCAAACCACAATGAGATACAACTATACAGAATGACTAAAAATAGAATGCTAAAATTAAAAAGACTGACTATACCAAGTGTTGGTGACAATGTAAAAAAACTTGAACTTTAATACACTGCTGATGGGAATGTAAAATGGCTTCACAGTTTCTTAACTGGTTAAATGGAAGCGTACCACATGAGTATGATCCAGCCATTCCATTCCTAGATATCTACCAAGAGAAAGAAAATCACATGTTTATACTGTTAAAATAAATAAATAAAATAGAGGAGATCTATAAATCCCCTGAACAGACAAAGCCAGGTAAGTCAACAAGGCAACCTTCGCCTTGCTTGATTTGCAAACAAGTAAAACATAACTTGGACTATTTCTTGTAAATGCATATATTAAAGAAAAACAAAACCTAAGCTCAACCAATTAGAGGCTGTCAAATAACTTATATAAGCAAATAGGAAACTATATAATTGTAACCAATCAATATTTTCTTTGCCTTGCTTCCTTGTTCACCCTATGAACGCCTTCCCTCTCATTCCCTTGGAGGTGACCCCACCAATTTCAGTTTATGCCCAATTCATGAATTGCTGTTTTCTCAAATAAAACTCTTTAAAATATTGCTGTGCCTCAGTTTATCTTTTAACAATAAAAAGACTTGTACACAA
The DNA here is from genome assembly GCF_000696425.1 of Galeopterus variegatus. Lineage (NCBI taxonomy): Eukaryota > Metazoa > Chordata > Mammalia > Dermoptera > Cynocephalidae > Galeopterus > Galeopterus variegatus. Next base: position 70,312 of record NW_007732294.1, on the reverse strand, counting down.
ATGTTCAGCTTTATATATAACAGCCCCAAACTAGAAACAATCCACTGTCCATCAACAAGTGAACAGATAAACTGTGGTACAGACCTATAATGGAACACTTCTCAGCAACAAAAAGGAATAAACCACTGACACATGCTTCAACATGGATTGATCTCAATAATTATTCTGAGCGATAGACCCAGGCAACAAAAGAATACATACTGTATGATTCCATTTATATAAAATTCTAGAAAATGCAAGGTAATTTGTAGTGACAGGAAGTAAATCAGTTCATGGTTGCCTCTTGGAAGTGATATCGAAAAAATAAAAAGTCGTGAGGAAACTTTTGGGAGTGATGAAAATGTTTATTACTTTGGTTGTGGTGATGATTTCACAGGTATATACCTATGTTAAAACTTAAATTGCACACTTTAAATATGTGTAGTTTATGTCAATTATACCTCAATGAAGCTGTTTAAAAAATAAAGCCAAATCAGATTTAGTTTTAGCAGTAGGGCCAACAAGGCAATAGTAAGAAAACTGATCATTAAGACAAGTGAGAACAATTGCTGACTACAAGTTTGGATTTAAAAAACAAAACTAAGCCACTCCCTCTCTCCAAAAAGTACACATTACTCTGAAGGGCTCTTGTTATATCTTTTCTATTTGGCCTTGTGATTTTGAGACAACAGAGGTATTAAAGATAGTTAATTCTACAGCACTAATCCCTTACATACGAAGATGACCTTTAAGCAGTTTCTACTCAATCTTTTGTTCTACAATTTTTGATACTACTAATACATATTTTACGCATCATTTCCAGGATACTTACATTGCAGTGTGCCAAATTAAACTGCAATAACAGTAATCTACTGCCCTCTGAAAATTACAATGTTTTTGAATCTATTTATTTTTATCTATTCTGTAAAATCTTTCTAAATTTTCTATACAGAATAATTTCTTATTAAAGTTTTCAAAACTAAATTTATGATTCTGAGTTCACTTTTCACATAGCAAAAACAAAATCACAAAATTTGTTTTCTGACGGAAACATAACCAATGTCAGAAAACTAAAGTATTACAAAGTATAAATATTTGGGAGGGAGGGAATTAGAATCTTTTATTTCTTAAGCACTTTATCAGTATTACAGTGATACATGGATTCTTCAATATGTTATTGACCAAGTGGTTTGTAAATATTTAGAAATATAAGTACTGATCACCAGAAGGTAGCACTTATTCAACAAATACTTGAGTACCTACTATGTGTCAGGCACTGTGTTGGGTACCAAGAACAAGTATTATCAGATGGATCCTTTTGATGAGGTGTTTCTGGGGAAAACTGCACTCACGGTACCTGGATTTCAGCAAGACAAACGGCAGAAAATGTGCCAGAATGTGGCACAGTAAAAACAATCTGGCTTGGGAGCCAGATCATCTAAATTCAAATATTTGTTCTACCATTTCCTAACTCTCATTACAGGCAAGTTCTTTAATCTCTGTAAACTTCAGTTTCCTCATCTGTTAAGTGGAGATAATTATAGAATGTACCTTGGAGTATTATTGTAATGACTATTCAAGCAATATCTGACAAGCATTAAGTGCTCAATAAGAGGTTTTATTTCCCATTACGCAAACTTTTGTTTTGTTGTTGTTGAGTCAAATCTATCAGTCTTTTCTTACAAGACTTCTCAATTTTAGCTCCCCTACCTGAAGCAATCCTGATATAAAATATTTATTTACTCAAACAAGCATTAAGTGCTCAATAAGAGGTTTTATTTCCCATTACGCAAACTTTTGTTTTGTTGTTGTTAACAGAGTCAAATCTATCAGTCTTTTCTTACAAGACTTCTCAATTTTAGCTCCCCTACCTGAAGCAATCCTGATATAAAATATTTATTTACTCAAACAACCAATTCTTAGCATTTATTATAGTATCCATGCTCTTGTAACTAATTTGAAACCTTTATCATAAGCAATATTCCTATATATACAGAGGTCTATTTCTGACCTCTCAATCAAATGTCAGCAAATATGTTAGGTCAGATAGTAAATGTCACAACCAGTCAACTCTGGCTTTGTAGCACAAAAGCAGCCATAGAGAATATGGAAATAAATGCGCATAGTTGTCTTCTAAGGGACATGGAAATTTGAACTTCATATAATTTTCATGTCATAAAGTACTATTTTTCTTTTCCAAGCATTTAAAAATGTAAAAACCACTCAGGTCACAGGTCACACTAAAATAGGTGGCCAGCCAGCTTTGGCAACCCCTATTTTAAAACCTTAAAATTTTTTTTACACTTCTAAAAAATGTTCGTACTTCTAAAATTTCACAAAATAAATACATATGATAAAAAGTTTAAACATGATATAAGGGTATACAGTGAAAAGTCTCCCTTTTATCCCAGAGGCCCAATTCCCTTCTCCAGTTTTTGTGTAACCTTCCAAATCTACTACCACCATTAAACATCTCAGTATGAATAGCCTTAGTATAGATGACTTTGGACATGTTATTTCATCTATAGAATAAATCCCTGAAAGTGAAACTGCTTTATAATTTTCCTTAAAGTATTCATTGCAACATGTAATTGTTCAGTATACATATCTTCTCTCTTGCTCAGGATAAGCTTCCAACATGGCTTTATCTACTTCCTATCTTCCGAACCAACTTTAAAATCACGTTAAATTTTTGCTTTAGATTATCATAGACTTTAATATTATACTTACTCTGGTTTATGAATCCTTCCTCAACTCTGCATTAAATTTCTTAGGTATACTTATCAACAACTTGGAGTTGAGAAATAAGTGTTACTGTTTTCTTTGATCACTGTTTCTTGAATACCACATCTATTTTTCTTAATTTTTCATTTTGATATAGTACATCCTGGAGTATTTCTATTGGGTATAGGTGAAAATGGCTTTATTTCATCCCTAATTTGAATGACAGTGTAGTGGACTGAAGTAGTTCCCCCCCCTCAACTCACTGGAACTTGAATTGTGTCCCCCAAGTTTTATGTATTAGAAACTTAGCTGTTACTGTTAAGAGGGTGGGAAATCCTATTATGGTAATTGAAAGGCGGAGCCTTGAAGAGGTAATTGGATTGTAGGCCCATGCTGCAGTGAATGGATTAAAAATGGTGGTCTGGGGAGCGGTTCTGAGGGCTTTAAAAGAAGAGGAGAGTCTGTCTCTCTCTCTCTTGCTCTCTGCTTCCACCATCTTGCAATGTGAGACCCCTGGATCACTGCTGCCAATACCAGATGGACTTTGGACTTCCTAGCCTCAGAAACTGTAAGAAATAAATTTCATTTTCTTTATAAATCACCCAATTCCATGTATTTTGTTATAAGCATCATAAACAGACTAATACAGACAGCTTGGTTAGGGATAAGACTTTAAGTTCAAAATAAGTTCCATGAACACTTTTTAAACACTGCTCCGGGCCGGCCCCGTGGCGCACTCGGGAGAGTGCGGTGCTGGGAGCGCAGCAACGCTCCCGCCGCGGGTTCGGATCCTATATAGGACTGGCCAGTGCGCTCCCTGGCTGAGCGCGGTGCGGACGACACCACACCAAGGGTTGCGATCCCCTTACCGGTCACGAAAAAAGATAAAAAATAAAAAAATAAAAATAAATAGATAAATAAACACTGCTCCACTGTCATCTAACGTACTGTGTTCCAAATTATAAATCTAATTGTAAGTCTGACTTCCTCCTTTATAGATAACCATATATTTCTCTTTGGAAAGTTATGAGTTTGTATATCTACCCATGAAGTTCATAAATTTCATCAGAATGTATCCAGGTGTGTCTCTATCAATGTTCTTTTAAGACTCTCGGTGTATCTATTGCATTCATAAACTAATATAATTCTACTCAGAGAAATATCCTTGTTTTCTTAATACAGTATTTTAATTGTTTCCACTCCACTGTTAGGTAGGAATTAGAAATCCGGCATCTACTTTGAGTTGATAGGGGAGGAGTGTGGGGAACAGGAGCTGTTAGCACAACTAACACAACTTTCCGCAAGCTCTCTGGCAAGGCATACTTCCTGATCATCCCCACTGCACAGATGAGGAAACAGAGATCAGAGAGTTGATCTATATTTGCCAGTACTTTGTCCCCTAACTCACACATATTTCTGTCTGGCCCAGGCTGCCCAAGACTCTGCCTAGATACTTCTTCCCTCAGGATCTTTGTCATCTCTGTGGTTATTTCTTCTCTTTCAATTTGTATCCCTCTTGCAACTCCTGTTAGATGTACACTGGCTCTTCTGGATCTACTTTCCACGTCATGGCTATTCTTTCCCACCTTCTATGTTTTAATATTCAAGAACTAGTTGCTTTTTTTCACGGCAGCCTGTATATGTTCAATACGCATAATACCCTCCCAAATTTAAGAATACTAATATTTATTTTAAAGTTTTCTTCTGTTTCTTACATTAATTCCATAGCTTCAGGGCCTAGTTTCGTATTTCTTCAGTCTGGGGCTTCTCTTATACACTACTGATTTCCCACAAATGTTTCATTGTCTGTTTGAATTAAAAATTTACTAGTATCTCAGTATATGTGGAAATCACTGTACTCTTGCAGTAAATTCACATTTGTAACTAACCCTATAATTCAATTTTACATTTATACCTAGTATTTTTGTAGCATGACAATAACAAAGGTAAGTTCTCTGACTTGCAATCCCATGATTCCTCAATCCATTTTTAGTCATATCCTTTCAGTGTTTCATTTCCCCTAACAACCACTAACTTGAGTAACACAGTTCTTACTTGAGGGTTATATCAAACTTCAGAGTGAGATCAACAGCTCTAACAAACGTGTTTAACAGTTGAACAAGTAATGACAGTCTGACAGAAGACTGTCACCTACATGAAATCCAAGAGGTAAATAATAATATGGTGATGAGTCACTTATGTCTGGAACTCATAATAGCTATGCTTTTTACCAACTTAATGTTATATTAGTTAAAATAACACATTCTATTACTTTTAAAAAAGGAAGACTCCATGTTGGTTAAAATGTAATTTTCTGCCTACCTTATGACTCAGTCATTCTACATCTGTCAGAAATGCATATGGACGCTCACCAAGACATTTACAAGAATGTTCATAGCATTCTTAATATCCAGCATACAAAATATATAAAAATTGGGAACACAAATGTCCATCAACAAAAGAGTAATCATATATCTATGATGAAATATTATATAGTGATAAGAAAGAACTACTGATATCATACCACAATATGCATAAATGATACTATACCATGGGTTAATCCCACAAGCAATAAATTGAGCATACTGTGTGAGCCACTAATCTGAAGGTCAAAATAGACAAAACTAACGATGAAAGAAGTCACAATACAGATTGGGGAGCAGAGGTATAATTTACTTGGAAGAAGTAGAGGAACACTCTTGGGATGACAGAAATGTTTTAGTCATAGCTTGATCTATGTGGTGGTTACACAGGTAACAAATGCGTAAAAATTCATTGAGCTGTACAATTAAGATTATGTACTTGTAGACTTCATATGTACTTAATACCTCAATAAAAAATGTTTAGAAAGAAAAAAATGTAACTTCCAAACTGTGTGGAACTAAAACTGCTTATTTAGGTCAAAATTCTGAGCCATACATACTGGAAATGCAACATTCTTCCGTCGCACAGCAATGTTAAACAAATGGTACTATAATAATAAAACAAAACGAACGTTAACATTCTCAGTCATAAAGGTACTTGGTTTCTCACTTCTAAAATCAAGGATACTCGATACGACACTAAGTACAACATTAAAAGACGACAATAGTTCCACCAGAAATGAGGCCCAGCTCCGGCGAGCCTTCAATGGCGGTGAAGTGTCACGGCGTCACATCTCTATCTCAAAAGTAGGCTGGACAATACCTCCAAGTTTCACAAGGGAAGGGTGTAAGAAGAAGAGCTTCGGACTTGAAATCAAATGGTCACACTGTCAACACCGTCACCGCAAACAGAAGTCTCTCCCTTCGCTGCTTTACAGATCGCCCCCGGGCCCCTGCTCGGAAGTCCAGTGACTTCCAGGGGCTC
>NW_007732294.1:58882-63132 GCF_000696425.1 Galeopterus variegatus | reverse complement strand
GGGCCCCTGCGGGAGGGCTCGGCCGAGCGGGCGGCGCTGTCCTGCCGGGAGCCCAGTCCGCGGGCTCGGGGTTAAGGACTGACAGGTCTGCAGAGGTGTCCGAGCATCCTCGCGCGTGCTGGACCGCGGCAGGCTGCTCCAGCGAGGGAGCGCGGGGCGCCGGGGGCCTTCAGGCTACTCATTTCGTTTCTTTGGACCCGAGTTTCCTCAAATGTTACGTGAGGGAGTTAACTTGTCTTCGAGGTCTGACGTTGTATGATTTTACGGAGTGAAAACAAACGAGGAGCCCTCTCCCCCCCTCCACCACTGAACTGTTCCGGGGACACCCCCAAGCGCTTTGTTCCCGCCCCTGAGCACCCGCCCGAGCAGGCGAGAGGAGGCCGGCACAGGCACGACAGGCCAGGCCTGCGTCTGCTAAAAGCCGGCTCTGAGGTCGGCCTTCCACCCTGGCTCTGCTCTCCTTACCGGCTTACCCTGGCAAGCTATCTGGATGTGGACTCTCTAAACCTCAGTTTCCTCAGCTGTGTTTTATGGACTCCTAACATTGTTGTGAGGATTAAACGCAATTTTGTATTTCAGATGTTTGGCACTGTGCCTGGCATGCGGCACAAAGTCAGTGTTTATTATCATCATTTAATGAATACTTGAGCTGAAGGCTGGGGCGACTGTCGGGTGCGTCCTGTAGAAGTAGCATGGGGCGGGGGTGGGGGCTTGTTCCGAATCACATCCGTCTTCAGTGACAGTGGTTGGGATGTCTTTATCCCAGATGTTCTCCTCGGATGCCCCGTGGGAAATCCCGAGGACTGAGACGGTCTGGACAGCCTATTTCTAAGCCAGGCTTGCCAAATGTCCAGTCTCTTCCCAACTTCAAGGTCTACTCTTGTCTGGTGTTACAGTCCCAACACCCCTTCCCCCCAACCGGGCCCCACAGTAAAGAATTCATCTAGTCATGGATTCCACTAGCCTGTGAGCTCCTGAAGATACGGGCCATGTCTTTTCATCTTCCAGTACGTGGCACATAGTAAGTGTTCAATAAATACAAATTGAATTGATTAAAATAAGCACAGGCAAAGATCCCTCCAGTGCCCAGAATCTCTGCCCCTTGACCAGCTCCTTAAGCAGACGACATGACAAATTACACTTACTGCCTGTCATGATTAGGCTTTCTGTCTGGTTGGCTGGTTATGTGCTAATATGGAGATCAGCTTTGTGTAAGTCTAATTAGTGTAAATTAGTTCTCTAGTGTATAAAGCTGCCGTGGATGTTTATCCTGAAAGTCCAACGACCTAACTTGGGGTGTGAATTGAAAGATGCAGTATTTTCTCTTGGGAGAATTCAAGAGTGGGGAAACTGGCAAAATGGTACAAAGCACAACATTGGTAGGTTTATGAGGATAAAACAAAAGTTCTTTAAGGTGTTAAATATAAATGGCAGGGGATTATGTTAACAGGTTGGCAGCTTTGAAATTCTTAGTCGAAGTTTAAGGCCACCCTGTGTCTCTTGGTTAAGATGCTGTATTTCAGGACCTGAACTGACATCCCAACTGATGATCATTCATGTCCAGTAATGGCAGACGTTTAGGCTGCTCTTTCCTTCTGTAGTCCCTGGACACTTGAAATCGGACAGAACTCTCTGTTCCGTGAGAGCAGTGATGTGGCCTCTCCTACTCTCTCTGGCATTTGCAAGTTGTCTTGCAGGATGTAAGCTGAGCATACAAGGAGAGGACCTTGCCCTCCAGATTACTTCCAAGCACCACAGGAACCAAAAATCTTCTGTCTGTGGAACTCAAAAGCTAGAAGCTGAAACTGCAGAGCCTTTTTGGAAGCAAGATTTCTGGCAACAAGGAAGATTTGGCATCCAGAAATTTCATCACCACAGATGGCATGGTTCGGAGCTAGCTAATCAGTTTTGCCTCATCATCATATATGCCCTGGTTCAGAGCTTGCCACTCAGGTTTTCCTAGTACCCCTTAAAGCCTGCACTGCCTCGGAAGCAAGATTTCTGGCAACAAGGAAGATTTGGCATCCAGAAATTTCATCACCACAGATGGTATGGTTCGGAGCTAGCTAATCAGTTTTTCCTCATCATCATATATGCCCTGGTTCAGAGCTTGCCACTCAGGTTTTCCTAGTACCCCTTAAAGCCTGCACTGCCTCTGAATGAGGAGACAGATTTGAGGCACCTCGCCTCATGTCTCCACGCTGATCTACTATGCTTATGAAATAAAGCCTTTTTCGTTTCTCAAAAACGGGTGCCATGGTATCAGCTTCTGTGTGCATCAGACAGCGAACCCTTGCTTGGTAACGGCATCTGTGTGCCAGGCACGGGGAACTCACTGCATCCCCACAGATTTCTAAATGAATGAATGCTGGTAAATCTCCAGAAAGACAAGTCTGTATCTCCACTGACCAAACTCAAATCCGCCTCACTTCCTGATGTGCTGCAATGCTCAGGACCACTCCCCTCCACGTCAAGCATCTTCTTTATCCTTCTCCACTAGCCCTACAGACACTGGGGTTTCTTTATCACTTGTGGCCCTCCGTTTATCCTCCTTCCTTACTGATCATACCGTGTACCCACATGTTGGGCACATACAGAGTGTGCCCTTGGCAGTGGGTGCTTCTCCCAGTGTTCTCTGAACCCTTTTAATCCTCCCAATAGCCCTGTCAAGTAGATTATGGTCCTCAGTTTAAAGTGGAGAAAACAAAAACTTGGAGAGGAAACTGCAGAAGCTATTCCAGGACAGGACCTGACATGAAATTGAAGCAGCAGGGTTAGGGTTACTTGTCACACCTTTTAAATCCTCCAGTAGAATTGTTGCTTTTAAAGTAAATGAGGTTCTCCCATCAGTTGATTTGAATTGTTAGCTTTTTATGTTTTATATAGCTAAGTCAAATACTAAATGTATGTGATCTGAATTTGGAAAGAAGATAATGTAGCATTCAAATTCCGTGGCAGATCATGCATGAAACACTGCAGCTTACAAAATAAGTAGCTCCCTTGGGGAAAAATACTAAAGTACAACTGTGGTGAGTCAAATATCAGAAAAATGTAGGTTTTAAAAAAACTTTTCCTCCCAACAACCTCCAATCTTTTTTTTTTTTTTTTTTTTTTTTTAACTGTAAAGCTTTCCCATTTCTCTGCCTGCCTTTGAGTTTCTGCCAAAAGTAAGTGGTGGTGGCTGATTTCCTGCTATATAGCAGGTTGGGAATAAGTAGGCTTTACTGGTTATCATTTGGGGAGGGGTGCCTTCATTTGTGTCAACAATTTTCCTGGTTGCCCCAAGATGTGATTTGCACAGCTTGCTGCTGGCAATCTCCCCTTCCACCAGGTGCAGTACTCGTGGAGGCCCCATGCCTCCATGAGTTCTTGGCGTATCAAGCCTGTACGGACATGGCTGAGCAAGCACTGGGTCTGAACTCTGCTCTCATTGGGTTGAGTTCCTTTGCTATTTATTCTCAGTTTGGTACCCAGGTTTTGTGATTGATTCCCATCTGTTTGGCATCTCTGGTACAATCAGCCTGTTCCATTTCATCACTTTTCACTGTGACTGTTTTGTGTTATGCTGTCTAAAAGTGTTGTTTGTCATAGGAAGGGGAATCATAGGGTAGAATACAGGCTGTTGTTCAAGCCGGCCTCACGGACTTGTGAGCCAGCAGTTCTCAACAGCCCGGAGTCTACTTGGACAAACTCTGCTATGGGTTACCAACAAAACAGGCTGAGGCTCTCCTTCCATCTCAATTTTGTGTCTGGCGAGACAAGCATTACACTCCTACCCACCGTGGCCAGCAGGTCTCATGGTGTTGTCTAAGTTTAAATCTCCTCCTCCAGGGAAAGCTCTTGCTTCTTATATATAGTCTCCTTAAATCCCAATTCTTGTGCCCATCTCTGAAAAGCATTAACTTCAATGATGATTTGGGCCTGCAGTGGCCATCCTGGGGAACATCTAACTTGAACAAAATTCTTTGTTTGAGAGATGGCTTAGATGCCTTAGAAAGGAGAGAGAATAAGATTTCTCAGGCCCAATGGGCAGCATGTTTTGATCGGTGTTAGAGGTCTCCAAATGAAATTCTGATTCAAAAATTGCTTTTTTAAAAGATTCTTTGGGGGCCGGCCCGGTGGCGCACTGGATAGTGCGCCGCTTGGGAAGCGCGGTGGCGCTCCCGTCCGAGGGTTCGGATCCCACATACTGACCGGCTCCCGCTCACTGGCTGAGCGAGGCGCGGGAGCAGCGCCGAGGCTTGCGATCC
>NW_007732294.1:40447-58482 GCF_000696425.1 Galeopterus variegatus | reverse complement strand
AAAAAAAAAAAAAAAAAAAAAAAAAAAAAAAAAAAAAAAAAAAAAAAGATTCTTTGGGGCCAGCCCGGTGGCGCACTTGGTAGAGTGCGGCGCTTGGGAGCGTGGCAGCGCTCCCGCCGAGGGTTCGGATCCCATATAGAGACCAGTCCGCTCACTGGTTGAGCGTGGTGCGGGTGCGACACCGAGGGTTGCGATCCTGTTGCCGGTCACTAAAAAAGACAAAAGGGGTGGGGGGGAAGATTCTTTGGCCAATGCTAACAAGCGGTTTGACAAATTTAAGTGGCAACACAGTAGCCTCATTTTCCTGGCCAATCTTCCTCGGCTTCTCCTCCATTGGCCTCCCTAAATCCAGCTCTCCCTTTTCTTCCTTATGCTTCTGACTTTTCTCTCCTTCCACATATCTGTCCACTTCTCCCTTTCCTTCCCCTTGTCCAGATCCCCACCCTTTCCCAGCAACCCTCCTAAGATCCTAAAATGCCAGCTGCCTCTTTCAAGACCCATCCGTCCCATGAGCCAGGTATGTAGGCAAGTGTAGAATTTAAATCTTGGACCCAAGCTGAATTAAGAAGTATAATTAAGGATTTCCCCAAACCCAGACAAGACCAACAACTATTAATAGAATAATTTAGAACTATTGAGGGGGGCATGCAACCCAGGGTTACCTGACCTATACCAACTTGTACACATGAATGCAAAATCCTGAAAGGCTAAAGCTGACCTGACTCACCCAGAAAGGGAATTGTAGGACTCCTCTGTCCACAATAAACCTGAGAGACCAAAAAAGGCTCAAAACACATGGTGAAGACTCCAGAAAGCCATATGTAAAACATTTCCAGTAGGAAAGATTGAACCATAATTCAAACATGCAAATAGAGAAGAGGTGAAGCTCTAGGAGATTTTCAAGATAAGGTAGAAAATACACTGCAATGTCTGGGAGCTTAGAAAGCTGCCCTTTTATCTCATCTTGTCAAGTAGTTAGACCTGAAATTTGAGACCTAATTTGAAAAAAGGAATTAGAATGGCAAATAGCCCTTTTACCTGAACCACAAAACCTGGAGGACACTTTGAGAGGGCTTTAGAACAAAAACGAAATAAATTTGTGGCCCTGCAGATCAAACACGTGGGTGGCCCAACACTCTAACCACCCACAGATACTGTAAACAGAGGGACACTGGAAAAAGACTACCCTGTTACAGAAGAAAACCAAGACAAAGAAAAATCTCTCAGTTCGAATCAATGAGATGCCCCAAGGAAGAAAAATGCCCCAATATCCTGCCATACCCTTTAACATTCCAGGGGAATCAACTTTAAATACAGATGGTATTAGTTTCCTAGGGCTGCTGTAACAAATTACCACAAACTGGGTAGTGTAAAATGACAGAGATTTATTCCCTCATAGTTCTGGAGGCTGGAGGTCCAAACTCAAGGTATTGGCAGGGCCATGCTCCCTCTGAAGGTTCTGGGGGAGAATGCTCCATGGTCTTTCCCTAGGTGCTCATCAGCAACCCCTAGCTTTCCTTGGCTTGTAGATTCCTCACTTCAATCTCTGCCTCTGTATTCACATGACATTTTCCCCTATGTCTTCCTTTGGTCCAAATTTCCTTCTTCTAAGGACACCAGTCATTGGGTTAGAGCCCACCCTAATCCAGTATGACATCATCTTAACTTGATTATTTCTGCAAAGACCAGGTCAAATTCACAGGTTCCAGAGTTGAGGACTTAATATATCTTTTGGGGGGAACACAATTCCACCCACTACAGATGGCACCTCATTAATTTCTGGTAGGTATAGGCACTTCTCTTTCTACATTAAACCCTGCCACCTTCCTTCAACCTCTCCCCTGGAGTAAACATATGGCACAGGTGGAAAGCATTTCAAATAACCCTCATCTCCTCTATGCCCTGCCCTTTACTGCAGGTCTTGAATCCTTGATTGCCAAACGGCCCTTCCTGCTCTGTGACACCACCCTTGCAAATTTAATTGGGAGAGACTCTCTTTTCAAATGGAATTGTAATTTAAATGTAGACCAGGGCCTTTGGGACTATTTGGGAAGTTCCAGAGGACTCCTCAATTCACGAGCAAGTTGAGCTTGCTCTGAATACCTTTGCCACCTCCATCTATTCGATGCATAGGCCAGATAAGGAGCTTGACACTGTACCTACAATTCTATGGGCTCAAAATTCCATGATTTGAGAAAAATAATTGGAACAGAACCTATTGAAGTTCAGATAGATCCTACCAAACCATTACCCACACTTCCCAATATCCCTTAAAGTCAGAGCCAGAAAAAGGATCAAACCTGTAGTTGAAAGCCTTATATCCAAAGGTTTTCTCATACGCTGTGCTAGCCTTTGTAACCCCCTATCCTGCCAATAAAGAAACCAAGCGGATGGGGATATCCATTTGTTCAAGATGCCAGAGCCATCAACAAAATTGTTATCTCTCACTTCCCAGTGGTTCCTAACTGAAACAGTATCCTGTCACCAATCCCACCTAAAGCCACTTGCTTTATTGCAGCAGATCTTTGTTCGGCTTTTCTTAGTCTGCTTCCAGACCAGGACAGTCAATATTTATTTTATTGTGGTAAAATATACATAACATAAAACTTAAGCATTTAACCATTTCTATGTGTACAGGTCAGTGGCATTAATAATGTACATTCACATTGTTGTGTAACCACCACCACCATCCATCCATCCACAGAACTCTTTCCATCTTGTAAAACTGAAACTCTGTACATGCTCAACAATGACTCCCCATTCCCTCCTCCCCCCAACCCCTGGAACCCCCCATTCTGCTTTATGTCTCTATGAATGTGACCACTCTAGGCACCTCATATAAATGGAATCAGGCAATATTTGTCCTTTAGTGACTGGCTTATTTCACTTAGCTTAACATCCTTAAGGTTCATCCATGTCGTAGCATGTGTCAGAATTTCATTCCTTTTTAAGGCTGAATAATGGCATTTAATACCTTTTTGCCTTCATCCAGGGAGGACAAAATGTACTTAGACACACAAGCCCCTGCTATTTTTCTCAGGTCCCTAATCAAGACTTAAAAGATTTAAAATTTCCCTTGAAATTCAGGTTTGACACAATACATGCATAATCTTCCTCCTTGTTCAGAGAAAAAGGATTCCATTTACTTGTTCTCAGCCTTAGCAGAAAAGGGACATAAAGTTCAGAAGATAAATTACAACTTCTCCAAAACACAGCCCATTATTTAGAGCATGACCTATCTAAGGCAGGAAAAACACTCTTTCCTGATGGGCTAAAAACTATCCTAGACCCCTCAAAAAACAACAAGTGAGATTTCCAGGTTAAACTGGATATTTCAGACAAATGGAATGCAAATGTAATTGTAATATTAAATTTGGGTCCTAAATTATTTTGAGATTGTGATATCTCTTTATGAACTGACTAAAGTCTCAGTAAGAGACTCTCCTCATTGAGCCCAAACATGAACAGGCCTTCTAGAACCTGAAGAAAGCTCTTCAATGGCCTCCATCCCTAGACATTCGTAATTCATAAAAACAGAAAGCCCTTTTGTCTATCTGTGCATGAGCGACTTGGACAAATCCTTGGAGTTTCATGAGAACAATCTAAAGCCATCACTTACTATAACCTTACCTTTGACCTGGTGCAAAGGTTAGCCCTGTCCCCTGACCCTCCCTGGCCCCCCATCTTGGGGCAGTAGCTCTGCTGCAAAACTTGCTGATGGTTCTGCTGAACTAGGTCAAGGCTCCCTGCCTGACCTCATTATTCCTCATGTAGTACAGACATTGCTACTAACCAAGAGACTCTTTTACTCTCTCCCTCTCTTGGGCCTATTCACCATTGCAACATTGAATCTTGCCACTCTCCTGCTCCTAACAGAAAGGGAACCTCATGGTTGTCCTATCTCAGTTAGGAAACTCTCTGCAACTTACTCAGATTTATTAGAGACTCTTATTGAGAACTCCACCTAATACTATTTGTTAATAAATCATATCTCAGAACTGAAGCTGGAAGTTATCAAGCAGGACATACTGTCATTAATTTAAACTCTCCATTAGAATGCAGTCCTCTAGCTGAGCTAAGATCAGTCCAGAAGACTGACTGCACTTACTACAGTTTGTCAACTAGCCAAAGGCCAGGGAGTAAACATATATACAGAGGAAATATGCTTTTGGAGTAGTACATGACATTGTGATGCTAGAAGCCTGACCAAAATGGACAGCAAGTTAAGCAACTTTTAGGTGCACCCTGACTTCCTGGAGAGGTGGCTATTATAAAGGTGGGATTCAGAAGATAAATTACAACTTCTCCAAAACACAGCCCATTATTTAGAGCATGACCTATCTAAGGCAGGAAAAACACTCTTTCCTGATGGGCTAAAAACTATCCTAGACCCCTCAAAAAACAACAAGTGAGATTTCCAGGTTAAACTGGATATTTCAGACAAATGGAATGCAAATGTAATTGTAATATTAAATTTGGGTCCTAAATTATTTTGAGATTGTGATATCTCTTTATGAACTGACTAAAGTCTCAGTAAGAGACTCTCCTCATTGAGCCCAAACATGAACAGGCCTTCTAGAACCTGAAGAAAGCTCTTCAATGGCCTCCATCCCTAGACATTCGTAATTCATAAAAACAGAAAGCCCTTTTGTCTATCTGTGCATGAGCTGAACTGACTAAAGTCTCAGTAAGAGACTCTCCTCATTGAGCCCAAACATGAACAGGCCTTCCAGAACCTGAAGAAAGCTCTTCAATGGCCTCCATCCCTAGACATTCGTAATTCATAAAAACAGAAAGCCCTTTTGTCTATCTGTGCATGAGTGACTTGGACAAATCCTTGGAGTTTCATGAGAACAATCTAAAGCCATCACTTACTATAACCTTACCTTTGACCTGGTGCAAAGGTTAGCCCTGTCCCCTGACCCTCCCTGGCCCCCCATCTTGGGGCAGTAGCTCTGCTGCAAAACTTGCTGATGGTTCTGCTGAACTAGGTCAAGGCTCCCTGCCTGACCTCATTATTCCTCATGTAGTACAGACATTGCTACTAACCAAGAGACTCTTTTACTCTCTCCCTCTCTTGGGCCTATTCACCATTGCAACATTGAATCTTGCCACTCTCCTGCTCCTAACAGAAAGGGAACCTCATGGTTGTCCTATCTCAGTTAGGAAACTCTCTGCAACTTACTCAGATTTATTAGAGACTCTTATTGAGAACTCCACCTAATACTATTTGTTAATAAATCATATCTCAGAACTGAAGCTGGAAGTTATCAAGCAGGACATACTGTCATTAATTTAAACTCTCCATTAGAATGCAGTCCTCTAGCTGAGCTAAGATCAGTCCAGAAGACTGACTGCACTTACTACAGTTTGTCAACTAGCCAAAGACCAGGGAGTAAACATATATACAGAGGAAATATGCTTTTGGAGTAGTACATGACATTGGGATGCTAGAAGCCTGACCAAAATGGACAGCAAGTTAAGCAACTTTTAGGTGCACCCTGACTTCCTGGAGAGGTGGCTATTATAAAGGTGGGCGAATGTGTAAAAAGAGATAATACTGAAGCTAAAGGAAACGCTCTAGCAGATCATTACACCAAACAAGCAGCCTTAACAAAGGTTATAATGCTATCTAAACCCTCAAAGGATAAATCTCTGGAGCGATTCAAAAAGGCCATTATAAAATACAAATGTTTAGTCTCTGGTTCTGCAAAGAAAGAATGGGGAAAAACTGACTGTACCCTTCACTCAGATAATCTCAGGTGCTCTCAAGATAGTGGCTTGGTAGTACCAGATGATTTCAAATGGATATCAGCTAAATTTTTCCATGAAACTACTCAAAAGGTACAGACAAATTGATTACTATCTTAAATCAACATTGGAAGTAAAGCTTTAAGGAGACAGCTGAGGTTATTTTTGGGTCATGTGGCACCTGTCAACAGCATAATCCTGAAAAAACTGTAAAGGTGAGACACGGCCAGGAACCAAAGCCTCAGGGCCCTTTGAACACCATCAGATGGATTTTATCCAGCTTCCACCCTCCATGGAACTTGAATATGTTTATAGCAGTGAAATTCCAGGGTATCAATCCTTGGGTTCACTTTTCACAACTAAAGAAGCAATCCAGAATTCCACATAATTGGAAGGTACTCTACTAGGAAACCTTAAACTGGGGAATCCCAGAGATCCTCTAAAAGCAGCTGATCTTCAGGAGCAGATATGTGGCTCAGGACCTTCAGAACAAGCAGGTGACCTTACAGAGTGGACAATTTCCATCCAAGATATTGGACCAAGACACCTAATTCCTGTTTTATTTTATCTGCTTCTTTATAGTTATTCTTCTCATTTTCTATAGACTCCTGGTTGTCACCCTCCAATGACGGCCCCTTTCCTCTCTCTTCTTTCCTCTTTATTCCAGTTGTTAGGTCAATACATACTCATTCCAACGCCATTCTTAGATCATCCCAAATAGTAGCCACTGCCCCTCGGTCTTACGGCTGAGTGTGCAATCTGTCATCAGACCCTTGTGATGAAAACTTCTGGGAAATTCCAGTCTCATCAAAGGAGACTATAATTGATGGTATTTCCGTTTGCAACAACATGGAAAAAATGACCTTACATAAGTAAACATGTGACTTTGCTAGTATCCTCCTCTCCCAGAAAAAGAACCAGTTATTACAGTGTGTTGATCAGATCCTAGGTAATTTGAATTTGAATTGAACAACCTTCATGGTGCAATAAGCCAAATACTTGCCACCTATAAGAGACCAACAGAGATCCAGATATGTGACCAAGCTAATGTAAGGCCTGGTTCTGACCTTGTGTCATGAACAACTCTTTTATTCCCCACATCTCCAGGTGTCCTTACAGAGGACACCTCCTTTGTGGCAGGGACAGCTGGTCCTGTTTGCTTCAGACTAACATCTCATGCACTTTAGGAATAGTTTCCAAGACTTTTCTTTCCTCTTTGTGACATTGTTAGGTCAGTACATACTCATTCTAACACCATTCTTAGATCACCCCACAGAGACCCTAAGGATTCTATAAATCAAGGCTGAAAATTCCAACTTCCCCAAAAGAAGCACACTACATAGGAGAATTACCAGCTTGTTGTTTATGCAAACAATCAGAGCAGTGTTCTTGACAGCAGGAATCATGTACTTAGGATTGTAAGAAACTTATCACTAATCTTGGTAGAAGTCATTACTGATCCAACCTCTTCCCCAGATGGAACACATATCAGTCTCAGCTCACTGGTGTGAGTAGTGATGGACAGTCACATTGCTCTAGATTTCTCGTTGGTTAATGATAGTCTGGTGTGGCTAATACTATACCTGGATCAGTAAAGAGGGGAAGTAGAAAAGGCCATACATCACCTTGAAGTAAAACCTACTTGGCTCTCCAAGGTTGGTTCTCATGACCTATATGGGATTTGCTCTTGGCTGGCATTGGTAAGTTGGGGTTTGTGGTTCAAAGCCTTTTTGTTCTTGTTTTTGTTGTGGTGGTGACGATGCTGTCCACTGCAACCTAGTCTTGTCTAATGATAACCATGATGACACAGTTGACTCTGGAGACATCTGAATAACCCCTGAGTTGTGAAGATCTGGAGACCTGGCCTTCCTTGAATTGGTCAACCTCTTACAATCAAGAAAATAGCCGAAAAGGGAGACTGAGAAGCTGACTATGCCCTGGTTCTGTTTACAACATTGACAAAGACAAACACAAACTCGGACACTTAAAAAGAACTTTGTATTTTTATTCAAGACATTGACAGCATGATAAATATTGTCTGTGTATGAAATATCAAAATCGTTCCCTTGTCAAAAAATGAAAAATAATTTTTTTATCTTTAGAGTGCAGTCTCCTTACCTTGCTTGCTGACTCATTTTTAACTTGAATTGCTCAATGTCATCTGAAAGGATGCAGGTTTATGGTCTCTCCTGATGTGGCAGGGAACTCCTGAAGTCACAGGTGCTGGGGTGGTCTCGGGCTGCGGGTTCCTCCATGCTGCCCAGCTCAGATCCCTGCAATATTGACGTCCCTGTGGCCACCAGAGCGAGATGTGCTCCCTGTGAAGGCTCCCTGCCTGGGCTTTGGCTGAGATATATTGGTTGGCAAGATCCTGAAATTTAACACATTCCAGAAACATCTGCAAAAATATCTTGTCATTTGACTCAGCACTCAAAACCGTAGCTGGAAAGATTAACTGTGATTTCTTTTGGGTGTTCATGACCTTTGCCTGCTTAACTCTAGGAGGAAAGCTTGTCCTTGCCGCTGTTAGACAGCTACCCTCCCGGCCACCGCTGCAGGACACAGCAACGTGCCCCACACTGAAAAATCCTCTACACACAGGCTCTGGTTTTTTATGATCTCAGCTAAGATGATCCTTCATTTGAGTCCCAGCCCCCTAAAGAGGTGGGAGATTCTACAAAGTTGAAGTTAAGTTTGTTGCCTCAGAGACGAGACGGGGACAGGGTGGCAGCCCAGGTGGAGGGTGCTTTCCATGTGGACACAGGAGCCGAGGACGCTGAAGACATGAGGGGCCACGCCTGCTGCTGCACATGCCTTTCACACCCGCTCTCTCCACATCTTTCTCAGGGCCCGAGAGGTCAGGATTTCTCAGCACTTCCTACAACCACCCTCCAGTTGCCTGGGCAGCTAAATCCACTGCGTATGAACATGCTTGCAGGAAGGGGAGGGACTGCTCACTGCTCCTTCTGCCCGAGGGGACGTCACACTGGCGGAAATTGTGCTTTCCCTTCGAATCGTCTTTTACATGTAAAGCATTTGTCCACGCTCCACTTTCAGACATATCCAACTAGATTTCCACCCAAATAAACTGGCCTCATGGTGGGAAGGAATCCTTTGTGAAGACTGGCAGAAAACGTGTTTTTTAGGAGAAAATAAAAGAACGAAAAGCAAACACACACACACACAAATGCTCCTAATAAAAAGTCTGTGCTCTTGAAAAAGGGGATTTTAGTATTAGCTTTCTTGGCCCGAGTTTTCCAACATTCAGCAAATAACCGGCCCTAGAGATTCATTCCCGGCCCCCGAGGTCCACATGGGAGTAGGAAACAGAAGCAGGAGCAGATGCAGGCACCACACGGGGGCTGTGGCTTCACGGGCAGGGCAGGCCCTGGTGTTGCGTGCACGGGCCTGCGTGCACACGTGCCACATGTTTGCCACCAGCTCCAGAAATGACACAGGCCCCTGGCATCCAACATGCCATGCAAGTGCAGGTCAGATTTACGCTGGCAACAATCTGTGTTTGCCGACTGGCTGGCCTGCTCCTTGCCAGTCGTTGAGGAAGAGCTGGTAGAATGCCCACACCCTGAGGGGAGCAGAGAAACAAGCAGCTACTACGCAGCTCCTGGTGGTCTGGGGCAGCACGTGCCGCAACCTCTAATGGACCTCTCATGACCACGCCTTTCACATTCTCTCTCTCACAACTCCAAGTCCAGTGTCAAGAGATCTGCAGCAAGCAAATTGCGAGTGACCTGCAAATACCTAAACTCGACATTGGCTGCCACTTTTTTCTAGGGAAGGAAACCTGAAGGAATTCCTTGAAGGTAGAGTCAGCTGAGTTTTTAAGTTACTGTTAACGTGCCTGTTCTTGTGCCTATCATGGAAGACAAGCTGGTAACAAGCCCCTAGTCCTGATCACTATTGATTCCTGGTGGTTACCGTGGTAGATTCCCTTGTGACATCTTCCTTCTTGTACAGAAACTTCAAAATTGGAAATCTGATGTTTCCAAATAGGAAGTTAAAGAGAAAGGAATTTACACATTTTATGATACATGATTTTATTTACACAACTGAAATTATTTTCTTAGTCACCTTGATTACAAAAACAAATAATATGGTATGGTTTAATACCTTTCATAAATAGATTTTACAAACTTGAATAACTGACAAGTTGCTACTTAATACTGAGTAATACTTAATACTTAGTAATTCTTCACATATGTATACGAAAATTCTGTCTGATAGAACTAATAAGTATGCGTACTTTTACACCTCAGGGTAGACAATGAGATTATCAGTCAAGGGTTAATTCCCATCACTGGCTCCGCAGTGTAGACCCAGAGTTCTCACCCCACTGACAAACCTGTTGCAGCAATTTGTACTTACTGTGTAGTTTTTAATAATTTGTGAGTTTATCCTCATTTCTGCATTAAATAAGACTATCATTAAGCAAATCCGAAAACCAAAAGCTTTACCAAGTGTACGGATATTTGCAGAAGAACTTATCACAGTGTACCTGAAAAATGGCCCAAATGACGGCCACGTTCCACATCCAGTTGCATTTTTCCAGTGCTCTCTGGGTGTGCACACATGCACACACTCGCACTATGTGGCTCTGTCACATACTCACTCAAGCCTACTTGGCCACATAAAATGCCATAATTGCACTGCTTTTGTGAAATGTCTACAAAATACAGTATTTTAATGAGACTATTTTAAGTTCCATCACAGTGCTTTAAGTCTGAAGACCAGGCAGTGTTTTGGTAACCCGACCCTTTCCTGCAAAACTCCACTGCCGAGACAGCCAGAAGAGCTGCTGGGACTTCCCAAAAGCCACCCCCACAAGACTGGAGGAGTGTCGAGTGTCTGTGACCACAAACAAGCAGTGAAGAATGACCAGAAGCTCGTGAGTCATGGTCAGAATCTAAGAAACAAAAACATCTTGCTACAGCAGCATTAATTCACAAACAGGAAGAACTGATACATGTGCCTTTTCACACAAGCTCTATAAGAGCCAAAACATTGTCATTTACACGTCGGAATTGTAATCAGAGGTATAGCAGTCCTTGGTCATTGTCAACGCTTCTCCTAACACAACTAGCTGATCTGTCTTGATGAGCAAGCTGATAAGGTACAAATTAGAGCGAGCACCACCCCACCCACTCCTCATGGGTAAGGTGAGTTGCTGCTTTTCCTCATTGGCTGGGCGTGCACTGATGGCTGGCGGGGGTGGGATTCCCAGCAGCGAGCCTCTGCTGTCAGCAAGCGTGGGACTGCAGGACACTCCATGTCAAATGCCCCCTTTCTTCATACTGTTGTGGTCAGGGGGTGGCAGTCACTCAGTACTGCCCCCATGAGGAAGATGCTGTGGGCCCAGTATGAATGAGTGTGTCTTGTGAGCCCTGCTCCCTCACACCACCAACTACGTGGCAAATACGACACCACATCTCTCCATTGTGCTAAATCTAAGAATCATTTTAATCATGATAAAAACTGAATGTCTTCCTAAGAAAAGGTTACATGATTTTCCAGTATGAATGAGTGTGTCTTGTGAGCCCTGCTCCCTCACACCACCAACTACGTGGCAAATTCGACACCATATCTCTCCATTGTGCTAAATCTAAGAATCATTTTAATCATGATAAAAACTGAATGTCTTCCTAAGAAAAGGTTACATGATTTAAAAAAAGCCATTCTCAGGATCTCGAACGCTGAGCTGAGGCCTGTCCTGAGGTCCCCCTCTTCCCCTCCAGCCCTGGCCGGGCTTTGACACCACCTCCCAGGCCCCACTGGGCTCTCATTCTGAACAAGGACAGGTCATTTTGGCCAGTTTTTTCCTGCTGCCTTTTTTTGGGTGTGTGTGCTTCATGTGTAAATCTTGTTGCCTTGTTGGTAGCAACCAGAAAAATCAAACAGTTCAGGTACAAATTCTTATACAAGGTAGTGAGTGACAGACCCACACACATGAACACAGAGCGTGTGGTGGTCACTGATGGATACAGACCGACACTGGGCACTGCAGGTCCTGAAGAGAAAGGAACACAGGTACTTAACCACGGAGACTCAGAACTCTCAGCTAGTGTGGCATGTCTGCTAGGAGGGAAAATCACTGGCTATTGCAAGAACAACCACTTTGGAAGGCAGTTAAAACAAACTACGGAAAACAAGTCTGCCACCTGGGAACTCGGCTTGGCCAGTGTGATGTGCACAAAGAAAGGGCTGGGGACTTTCCATTCTCAGCATGTTTCTTCCCCTTGTGAGTCCATTACCTTTCACAAAGAAATGTTAACTATCAAACGTGTCCATTAATTTTGCCGCTGAGGGTGAAACCATCCAGTTAGCATATACACTATCATTTGCATATCTTGGAAACCCAGTGTTAGTGCCATCGGCTCTCGTGAGTGGTACAGGACTCTCTCCAGGCCAGTTCGGGTCTGACATGCCTAAAAATGAAAACAGATAATTTGTTCTGCACTGAAGAACCAAAACTTCATGTGCAGACAGTAAGGCCTTGGCAAAACTCCCTTTGATGTTCAAACCAAACTCATGGTTTCTGTGTCAATTACGTTATTGGTTTTGTGCTCCAGGTTTCCAAAACACTATTATACTTAGGGGAAATAGCACATGCTCGTTTAGTAAATGTAACTTAACAGATGCTACCAATTTTGACTTTTCTGAGATTCAGACTCTCCAATCTGATACATACTTGTTGAACTGTTTAGCTCTTTCTCTAAGGCATCGTAAAGTATCAGCACATTGCTGTACTAAATGGCTTACTGCAGCAGAAGCATTCTATAAAACATTCTCCAACCTAAGGGAGCCTATTCGTCTGTCGTCCAAGCCTACAACGGAGGAGAGGACCTTCCAAACCAAGGGCACACGCAGGCTGGCCCCACAGCATCGGCAGCACAAATGGAGTGTCGCACTAGACCCAAAGTCAGTGAGAAATCGGTACGTCAGGAGGCATGCAAAAGGAACAATCTCGGCTTGAAAAAGGCTCAAGACACCAAGATTTCAAAACAATCACTGATGAAGTTAGGAAACAGAAAAAATCTCAAGTGTTTAATTGAAGACAAAATAAGGAGTTTTGGCAAGAACCGTATTTACTGTCCATTGCAAGACCATAGCACCACAGACTATGTTCTTTTAAAAGTGTTTGCTCCAGCTTTTAGCACTGACTTCTTAGGTGACAACCGTCCAGACGGTGGGAGTACAAAGGATGTGAAAACAGCAGTATGGGTGTGTCCTCCCAGGGCCTGCGGGGCTCCTGCTGCCTCACTGCCCCAATGGTGGACACGCAGCTGGGACTGCGGCCTCCGAGAGGTGTCCGCCCACCCAGGGGCAATCTGGGGGCCTTGGCTCTGCTCTCAATGCAGGCTGGGTGGTGTTGGCCGCTCTTCTCTAAATTAAATACATTCCCAGATTGGGTAAATTTATCCCAGTAGTTAAATAAAAGTACTGTGACTTGATTCCTACCCCAGAGATGACATATCCATCACTTTCTCAATATCCCCTGAGAGTTCTACCCTGATCCATTTCCCCTCTAACATCATAAGTTGCTGGGTGATATGGTAATTACACTTATTTTCACATCCTTTTAGAAAAACAGTTGCAAAAATGCCTGAATGTAAACTGGATGCAAAGTCAGACATTTACAAATAAAAAGGTTCAGAGCAGACTTTGGTTTCGTTCAGACCAGAAACTCTCTTAAAAAGCAGTACAGAGAGTAAAGATAGTGCAGAGGGAACAACGTTGCTAGAATCTAGTAAATGCATGTGAAATTCTACCATAGAGTTTGTTTTCAATCCATGTGGAAGGGAGGGTTCGAGGGAGGGGAGCACTATTACAGTCCACCAGGGGTGTCTCCTCTTCTGAGAGGCCATCGTCATAAAGCAGGGAGTCAGATGGAGTGGACGCAGCAAGGTCCAAGTAATCCTGGAAGAGAGAGATGGCCGGTCACCTAGGCCATGGGCCACTGCTGGACACTTCCCTAGCCCCTTGCTACTTGTGGGACAGAGGTCCTGGCCAGCACTGGGCTCCTGTGGCTCCCACCTGGCCTGGTCCTGCTCCGAGGTATTCATTGCTCCCCCTGTGTGTTTTCTATTCTGTCTTTTTCCCTAGAAGGTCACCTACCTGGGAGCAGAAATGTGCTCCCTCAGTGCCCTGTCACCAAGCCCTGGAGAGCAGCAGGTGCCACGCACCACTGGGGGGATGCCACATCCAGCCAAGCCCAGCTGCCCCAGAGAGGAGCACTGGGGAACCAGCCTGTTCACAAACCCTCAGGTGCTGGGCAAACGTGTGTAGCCACATTACTCGCACAGAAGCAACGCGTGCCAAGAAGCGGCTGCAACATGCTGCACAATTCTCAGCTTCCCTCCAAGGGAAACCTGCTATCTAGAACATTCGTCAGAGCTCAGAAATCTGAACACGTCCCTGATGTTGACTTTGCACAGGATGCTGCTACGGGCCTCAGCTCCCAAGCACGGCCATTCACACGTGCAGCTACTTCCACTGCCTGCTCCAACACATGCAGCAGGGTCCCGTGCTTTCCCAGCAGTTTCCTAGCACTGTTCTAGGAAGGCCGGCTCTCTGGGCATCAGCTATGACTTCTGCTCAGGACCACCACCCAGGGGCAAGGCTGGAATTCCCCCACTCCGGTACTGACTCTGCTCTTAACCATCATCTTCTCCAGGTCTTTGCTGATGTCGGCAAACACCGGCCTCTTGTCTGGTTCCTGCTTCCAGCACTGCAGCATCAGACGGTACCTGGTGGGAAGAGCAGATGGGTGGTTTATGACCTACAGAACAGGGCTGCTCAGGGGCGGGGAGGTAATGGGTGCACCTGCCCCTCACAAGCCCAGTGTGTCAGGGTCAGAGGAAGGCCACCAGAGCAAAGCCCGCTCACATCTCCTCACTGCAGTTGTCCGGCCTCTCCATCCGGTGGCCAGTCTTCAGAAGGTTGAAGAGCCGCTCAGGAGGAATCCCAGGGTAGGGGTTGCCCCCGAGGGTTACGATCTCCCACAGCAGGACACCAAAGGACCACCTGTGGCAAGCAAGTGAACCAGTGAGCATCTTCACCTGCCCCCTGTGGCCCCTCTGCAGAGTCCAGAAGTCCACCCCAGCAGCTGACCTATCGGCCCCCAGCACAGACAGCAAGCCAGCACTCACAGATGTCAGCCCACATCTGGCTGCAGAGACGGCCGTGGCATGCAGGTGAAGAAGGCCTGTCTGCCTGGCCCCCGTCCCCTGTGACACTGAAGTCCCTGCCCAAGCCTTTGCCATTGGAGCAGCCACAACCACAATGGGACATGCTGCTGGCACCCAAAGGAGCGAGAACCTAGGCAATGGGACTTGGGTGCCCTCTGCAATTCTTCCACCTCCTTTCTGTGTGCTTCAAAATTTTCAGAAAATCTTAGGAGAAATAAAGTTATAGAAAAATATTTAACTGTGAGGGAAAACTTACTGTGAGGTGGGAACAAAATCATATCATAAAACAGTGTGCCACGTGAGCCCACTTACGGCAATAGGGTATACACATGCACACCATGGAAAGCACTAGAAAGCTACACCTGCCAGGCCGGCAGCTATGTGGAGTGGTGTGATCCAAGTGACTTATGGTCTCTTCATTATGCTTTTCTCTGCATTTTCCAATTGTCCTACAGTCAACTCGTGCACCGAGAAAAGTGGTATTAAAAATTGCTCAATAGCTGCCTTTTCATAAGCCCACGTTACTCAAGAGACACATGTCTGTCAGCTGCAGAAAACTTTAGAAGCAGGTGTGCAGTGTTTTATAAAAGCTATCAAACCCTGTCATTTGACTTGGAAGAATGGGTTTTGGCTCCCATCTTCGAGTAGTTTAGGGTACATCAGCCTACAAGCTCATACAAGACCGCCTCCGGGTGGGCAAGAGTCACGGGTGCCCTGTCTGAGCCCAAGCCCCTGCTCTGGACCCATGGCAGGGGTCACTGCTGGGCTGAGCCTGGGTGTTGCTAAGAGGCCCAAAGACTGGGAGGAAGGTGCGGGGAGTGGCAAGGGGCAGGGATGGTTTTCAGCCACCTGCTTTGGCTCTCACACTTTTTACTGGGGCTCTCAGAACCACTGCCTGGGCCCAGCCTTTTGCCAAACAAATACATGAAGACCCCTCAGTGTGGAGGTCACTGAGGATGGCTGGTGCTGTAGACGGGCACTCGGGGCCCCCGTGTGAGCACAGATGCCTCTGATACCCCCAATCCAGGAAGGCAAACCCACACTTACACGTCACTTTGGGTGGTGTAGATATGGTCGAAAAGGGACTCAATTGCCATCCACTTGACTGGAATTCGACCCTAAAGAGAAGGTGAAGAAAGACGTTAATGTTACTTTGAGGCCCTGGGAATGCGGTGGAGGTCAGCCAAGTCTCTGGGGAGACTGCTGAGTAACCAGCTGGGGCTGCAGCCTGAGCGCACCGTGGAGTGCCCAGAGGCCCACCCACAGCCACACAGGCAAGTTTGTCACATGCCTCATCCCTAAGAAAAACCCCAAAGAGACCTAAAACCCTGGAGGAGTTCCAGGCTGCGCTGGGTGTGGCATAGCAGTGCTTCCCAGCCCACAGGCCAAGAACATGGTCCAGCAAGACCTATCCTGAAGTTCTGAGGGCAAATCTGTTTGGGAAACCAACATCCAGCATTTCCACCTTGGGGATTTCAGATGCCAACTAACACTAAAGGCTCTTTCTTCTGAGAAGTCTTCAGGGAAGAAATCTGTTCACATGCCTTGAGGCCGGCGTTTCTAACATTGTCCTGGGGCCCTTTTAGCATCTCTGAATGACTGCCCCCACCCCCCAAGCAGTGCTGGGTCTGACACAGCAAATCCTTTCCAATACAACTTGAAAAACAACTTTTCAGCAGGTAAGTCTTAAGGCACAAATCAAGTTAAAAAATGCATGCCTTGAATTTTAACATGTTTACTGTAATTTCTTTTTCTTAAAAGTATTCTTTAAGATTTATGCCCTTAATGGCACGTATCTTGGGTTTGTGTTTGTAACAGTGCTGTCTGTAGGGTCCCAGCAGCCGTGCTCGGCGGGTTGCATGGTTTTTGTGTGTAAATGCCTTGCCCTTCTCCCTGACCATGACACAAGCCCTCCCTGGAGGACAATGTGTCAACAGGAAGGCTCTGCCCACACCCTCCACAGGGCTGGGGGTGGGCAGCCCCACCACTTCCCCTTTGTCAGTTCTGAGACCTGCTGTCGCAATGGAAATCCCAGAAGACACGAAACATGGTCCTCACAGTCGATGCTACACCAATGGCTTCTCCTACTCCCTCAAGCAAAGCCGAATTGTATGAGGTTGCTTTTCTGTTTTTCCCTCTTTTGAGCAGGGTCTGCTCTGAATGCCTGGTCAGCGTGACCCTTGGGCAGCCCGTGAATTTGTCTGGCTGGGCTGGCACAGGGAGGCTGCAGGAGAGGGGCTGAGATGAGCCACAAACTGAGAGCATCAAGGTAGTTGTCATGGGAACAGGACAACGTGGGGAATAGCTGACCCCAGAAAGGCGTTGACCACCTGTTTCCTGGACTAGGAGAAAGCTCCTGTGACCCCTGAGCTGTGTCTGATCGCATCTCCAGGGGTTCCCAGGCGCCTCCCGAACTCACCCAGCCCAGGGGTCCCAGTCCCTACCCCAGGGAACCCCCACTGGTAAAGCAATTCACTTCTTTCTGCAAAGAATGACCACCAAGCTCCTGTTTATCTCATTTCGCTCTCCTCTGAGCAGAGAGCTAAGGTTCCACCACAAGGAAGCTGTGACCTTTTCTTCTATAGAAGCAAGAGGAATGACTGTGAGAAGAGGACCGTTATGCCTGCAGCATCAGGGGCCTTTGAAAGTGATGGAGATTTAAAGAAAGAAAGACACCCCGTGGGGCCTCAGGTCCCGCTCTGAAGGGGAGGGCACGGCCGGTGTGTCCTCAGGAGCAGAAGGAACAGACGTGGGAAGAGTCGTGAACCGGGCCTCCAGGGATGCAGGAGTGGGAAGGGTTTGGGGCTAGAAATTTAGTGCTCTGTAATCCACTTTACCTTTCCCTGTGGGTGCAGCTGTCACCCCCACCCCAGGAGCTTCTACCCGGCACACCCAGGGAGAGGGTACCTTGCTCCTCTTCACGTAGGAATCCTCTTCGTAAACATCTCGGGACAGCCCAAAATCCGAAATCTTCATCTTGCGCCCCTCAGCTACCAGGATGTTTCTGGCCGCCAGGTCCCGATGGACGAGCTGCCAGAAGAAAAGGGCAGGAGGGGACGCTGAGGCCGGGGGGCGCGGGGG
>NW_007732294.1:11286-40081 GCF_000696425.1 Galeopterus variegatus | reverse complement strand
TGGGGGCCCCTTGCTCTCCGCCCCGTGCGCTCGGGGTCGGGCGGGCGCCCCCTGCCGCTGGGACCCCGTGCCTCTGCCGCAGTGCGGGCGGGGGAGGGCTGGTGGAGGCGAGCGGCCTGTTCCCCGTTCCCACCTGCCCTCGGCCCAGCCCCGAGCCCTGCAGCCCTGTGGGTGCCAACCGTAGTTCCCTGCCCCCTCTGCACCCCCAACACACACGTGCGCGCACACATGTCAGAGGCCCCTGGGCAGCAGGGCGGTTTGGAAAACCAACAGACCCGGCCGGTCTCCAGGTCCTTATCTGTGAGCTAGTGACAATGATCTGGCCATGCAGAGCGGGGATGGGGTCACCTGAGGTCACAGCACACCTCATACCCTGTGGGTACCCAGGATGCACCATCCATGCCTGGAGCTCCCCCCAGGGGACTGGCCTGGAATGGGGTGCTGACAACTGGGACATCACAAAGGAGACTTCTGAGCTGCCCTGGCAGGCCCAGGAAGTGCCACCAGCATGAAGCCCTTGACAGGAAGTGCCAGCTGGGCCAGTGGACACGCTAGAGGCCAGACACAAGCTCCAGGCTGGGGCCAGGGCTAGAAGCCTAGGCTTCCCAGAGGAGGGAGAAAGGGAGACAGGAAGGAAAGGACGGAAGAGGAGAAAGGAGCCCTGCCTTACCGTCCTGGCTGCAGGCCCCGTACAGCTTGATGACATGTGGGTGGTTGACCTGCTTCAGGAGGTTGAACTCTGACAGCAGGTCCCTCAGCTCACTCGGGGATGCATTCTCTGAAATGCAGCACAGAGAAGGCTGCAAGCCATCCCTCCTGGAAGCCCCTTCCATGACCATGCTGGGTTGGAATGACCATCATTTCCTCATAGACGCCAGCCCAGGCTCAGACACGAGGCTTCTCCCAGCCCACAAGGTCAGTTGACAGGACCCCAAGGAGCAAGCTTCCAACCAGAGGCTGGATGACCCTGCATCGCCACCTCCCGAAGACCCCACAGAGACCCTCCTCATTAATCCTTCTGGAAAGATGAGGGGACTCCCTGATGTCCCCACACAGCCCTTTGAGGGGAGAGGCCCTGGTGAAAGGTGGGGAGCTCCTAGGGAGGACGCACACCCTAGACCATCTCCCTCACTGCCTGTCCCCGTGAGATGGCTGGCCCAGAGCCCTGTGGGCATCTCACTGCTTTTGCCGTGCTCCGGTACCAGTAGCTCATGCTCAGAGAGATGCCACAGAAAACACACCTGAGATAGGGCAGGGTTACCAATCATGGCACACCCGTATACTTGGCTTAGGACTTTCTACAAGAACCTGTGTCTGGTGGATATAAAGACAGCAGACTTCACAGTGGTGGCCTGCTGAGCACATGCGTCCCGAGGGTGGCCAGAGCCATGCTCGGACTCCCCAAGGTGCCAGCCGTGAAGGTATTTTAAGAGTCAGAAGATGTGGCTAAACAAATTCCCAGGCCAACTGCCCCACTGCCCACTGCCCAGCTGCACCATGCCACCTCTTCTGTCCCACGGACATGTCTGGCAGGGAAAGGACAGCTGGGAGAACTGGGTTTTGGGACCCATTGCACTGGGTGTGGATAGCCTGGGGCTGTGCTCAGCTGCACTGGGAATCTGAGGGCCTCACTGTGCCCCCTTAGAACCTAGGGTCTTACTGTCTTGGGTGTGAACCCAGTCTGAGAGTCTGGTGTCTTACACTCACCACCACATAGCTGGGTGGCCAGCGGGTGCCAGTACACGGAGCTGGAGCCCAGCTACTGTGGTGGGCCATCTGTCCAGTGCAGTCACCAGCCTCTGCTCAAAGCCACGTGCGAGCACACAGGCAGATTTAGTCCCAGCAGGGGTGGGTTGGGGGTGGGGCAGGCCCACTGGGAAGTCTCTTTGCCAGGACCCCAACAGATGCTTGGCTGAGAGGAAGAATGGGGCAGACTGGGGTGGGGGCCACTGTCAGCTCAATATCAAAGGGCTTTTTAATTTTTTTAAGCCTTAGGTCTCCACTGACACTGGTGCACAGTCCTCACCCGGCTTCTCCAGGACCACCTGCCTGCGTGTCCATGGTGGGAGTCCCCAGACCAAGAACAGCAATGGGGGCTCTTTTGGAGGTCCCACCGGGGTGTTGTGCATGAGCCTGGACAGGTACCTTTCAGCATCTTCACAGCCACGGTGGTGTACCCCGCGCGGCCCTTCAGACGGAAGGCCGTCGCCTTGACCACTTTTCCAAATTCGCCTTCTCCCAGAGTTTTTCCAAGAACCAAGTTCTTTCGAGGGAATTCCCACTTTGGATCCTCCTACGTTGGGGTTAAAGGAAGGGGGAGCAGAGGAGGGGGAAGGAAAGCGTGAGGGCAGCAGGAGAGGACGGAGGCGAGACGTCTCTGTAATGGTGCCCTGGGACGGCTCCAGCATGAGGAGAACCGGCTGTCTCCCGAACCGGAGGCACCGGCGCCCACCTCCACGGAGGGCAGGGTCCACCGCCAGGCCAGGCCGAGAGCCCCGGGGAAAGGCAGGCGTCGCCACAGAGTGGTGTGGACTCAATGCCCGACCCTCGCCACCCCCCGCGTACTGAACGTACCCTCACGAGAGGGGTCCAGGACCTGTTTGGCACCCATGGGGCTCACAGGGAGCGCGGCCTCCTCCACTTTGAGTGTCCAGGCCCAGCAGACACTGACCGGCCTGCCATCCAGGTTCCCATCTGCTCTGAGGGCCCCAGAGAACTGAATGGGCACCAATGGCCATAGCCCAGCCTGTTCCCAGCCCAGGACCCCCAGTGACCCTGAAAGCATCCAGGGCAACTTCCCTGTGTGGCCGCCCCTGCAAAGAGAGATGGTCCTCGGGAAAGCACCGCCTGAGGTGTGGAAGCAGCTGCCCTCCCACACATGCTGGCTTGCTGTGCCCTCCACTTGGGCTCTGGCCAGCATGTCTCCACCCAAGTCCCATCCATAAGTCAGGTCCTCTCACGACCACCCTGGACCCTTCCCAGACCCCAATCCTGGCCCTGTGCACTTGAATTCCAACTGGGCACGCCAAAGCCTGCCAGGAACCCACCCTCCTGTGCGAATCCTGAGGGTCCATGACCCCATGTCTCCCTACAGCTGGGTGTGGGTGTGCAGCTTCAGGTCGGGGTCCTGCTCACGACAGCCCTGCCAGGCTCTCCCAACCTTAGGGATGGCTGGGGACCCTCTGCCCGGGCCAGGGGCCACCCTCTCTGACTTCTGCGTGTGCATGGGGGGACAGCCTACTCTCAGCCATGGCTGTGACACCATCCAGCAAGCCTGGGCCATCCCGCCTTGTCTCCCATTCCTGAGATCCCATGGTTGGGGTCAGCACGGACAACACCATTATTGCCATCCTCCTCTCCTCAGCTCTGTGGCTGGCACTGGAAGCCCATTTACTGTGCATCTGAGACTGCACCATGCATGTACAGATGGTATCAACCTGATCCTCTTTAAAACATGAGAGGAAATCAGTCTCCCCCTTTGTGTAAAAGAAAATTGAGGCCGAGTGCTTGAGTCACGTGTCTGAGGGTGTCAGGCCCTGTTCTGGAGCTGACTTGGGGTGAGGGTGGGGCGTGTCCACCAACNGCCCCACTGCCCACTGCCCAGCTGCACCATGCCACCTCTTCTGTCCCACGGACATGTCTGGTAGGGAAAGGACAGCTGGGAGAACTGGGTTTTGGGACCCATTGCACTGGGTGTGGATAGCCTGGGGCTGTGCTCAGCTGCACTGGGAATCTGAGGGCCTCACTGTGCCCCCTTAGAACCTAGGGTCTTACTGTCTTGGGTGTGAACCCAGTCTGAGAGTCTGGTGTCTTACACTCACCACCACATAGCTGGGTGGCCAGCGGGTGCCAGTACACGGAGCTGGAGCCCAGCTACTGTGGTGGGCCATCTGTCCAGTGCAGTCACCAGCCTCTGCTCAAAGCCACGTGCGAGCACATGGTGTCTTACACTCACCACCACATAGCTGGGTGGCCAGCGGGTGCCAGTACACGGAGCTGGTGCCAGTACAGCTACTGTGGTGGGCCATCTGTCCAGTGCAGTCACCAGCCTCTGCTCAAAGCCACGTGCGAGCACGCAGGCAGATTTAGTCCCAGCAGGGGTGGGTTGGGGGTGGGGCAGGCCCACTGGGAAGTCTCTTTGCCAGGACCCCAACAGATGCTTGGCTGAGAGGAAGAATGGGGCAGACTGGGGTGGGGGCCACTGTCAGCTCAATATCAAAGGGCTTTTTAATTTTTTTAAGCCTTAGGTCTCCACTGACACTGGTGCACAGTCCTCACCCGGCTTCTCCAGGACCACCTGCCTGCGTGTCCATGGTGGGAGTCCCCAGACCAAGAACAGCAATGGGGGCTCTTTTGGAGGTCCCACCGGGGTGTTGTGCATGAGCCTGGACAGGTACCTTTCAGCATCTTCACAGCCACGGTGGTGTACCCCGCGCGGCCCTTCAGACGGAAGGCCGTCGCCTTGACCACTTTTCCAAATTCGCCTTCTCCCAGAGTTTTTCCAAGAACCAAGTTCTTTCGAGGGAATTCCCACTTTGGATCCTCCTACGTTGGGGTTAAAGGAAGGGGGAGCAGAGGAGGGGGAAGGAAAGCGTGAGGGCAGCAGGAGAGGACGGAGGCGAGACGTCTCTGTAATGGTGCCCTGGGACGGCTCCAGCATGAGGAGAACCGGCTGTCTCCCGAACCGGAGGCACCGGCGCCCACCTCCACGGAGGGCAGGGTCCACCGCCAGGCCAGGCCGAGAGCCCCGGGGAAAGGCAGGCGTCGCCACAGAGTGGTGTGGACTCAATGCCCGACCCTCGCCACCCCCCGCGTACTGAACGTACCCTCACGAGAGGGGTCCAGGACCTGTTTGGCACCCATGGGGCTCACAGGGAGCGCGGCCTCCTCCACTTTGAGTGTCCAGGCCCAGCAGACACTGACCGGCCTGCCATCCAGGTTCCCATCTGCTCTGAGGGCCCCAGAGAACTGAATGGGCACCAATGGCCATAGCCCAGCCTGTTCCCAGCCCAGGACCCCCAGTGACCCTGAAAGCATCCAGGGCAACTTCCCTGTGTGGCCGCCCCTGCAAAGAGAGATGGTCCTCGGGAAAGCACCGCCTGAGGTGTGGAAGCAGCTGCCCTCCCACACATGCTGGCTTGCTGTGCCCTCCACTTGGGCTCTGGCCAGCATGTCTCCACCCAAGTCCCATCCATAAGTCAGGTCCTCTCACGACCACCCTGGACCCTTCCCAGACCCCAATCCTGGCCCTGTGCACTTGAATTCCAACTGGGCACGCCAAAGCCTGCCAGGAACCCACCCTCCTGTGCGAATCCTGAGGGTCCATGACCCCATGTCTCCCTACAGCTGGGTGTGGGTGTGCAGCTTCAGGTCGGGGTCCTGCTCACGACAGCCCTGCCAGGCTCTCCCAACCTTAGGGATGGCTGGGGACCCTCTGCCCGGGCCAGGGGCCACCCTCTCTGACTTCTGCGTGTGCATGGGGGGACAGCCTACTCTCAGCCATGGCTGTGACACCATCCAGCAAGCCTGGGCCATCCCGCCTTGTCTCCCATTCCTGAGATCCCATGGTTGGGGTCAGCACGGACAACACCATTATTGCCATCCTCCTCTCCTCAGCTCTGTGGCTGGCACTGGAAGCCCATTTACTGTGCATCTGAGACTGCACCATGCATGTACAGATGGTATCAACCTGATCCTCTTTAAAACATGAGAGGAAATCAGTCTCCCCCTTTGTGTAAAAGAAAATTGAGGCCGAGTGCTTGAGTCACGTGTCTGAGGGTGTCAGGCCCTGTTCTGGAGCTGACTTGGGGTGAGGGTGGGGCGTGTCCACCAACAGGAGCACCTGGTCAGCACCAGCCTTCCTGCACAGCCTTGCCCCCCACCACCGGGGCTTGTGAAGCCAAGTTGCTGCCAGGGACGGGGACCACAGGCTAGGAAAGCCCGAGGGAGGCAGCAGCAGCAACATCTGGGAAGGGCCTCCTTGGACTAGACCCTCACACATCGGGCCCCAGGGCTGAGGCCCCAGGCTGAGCCATCCTGTGGAATGGGGCACCTCCTAGGAACCGCAGGCCACCTCCCAGCCTGAGATGGGGACAGCAGTGCCTGTGGCCACTGGTGCTGAGCTTTCTGCCCAAGTCCCTAGCTGAGGTGGACACGCCACAATACCCCTGCCCAAGCTCTGTTCACAGGTACCCTCAGCTCTGAGCACTTTCTTCAGTTCTTCCTAGCACCCACTTGGCTTCCAGCTCCTCCAATGCAGCTGGTGGAAATGCTGAAGGGGCAGGCCCACCCAGCAGGAGATGGCAGAGGCTGCAGCACAGCAGGCCCAGGGAGACCTGGCCAGGATGGGAGGCCCCAGGGCCACCCGCTGTAGCCTGCTGTGAACTGCAGGCCAGGCCCACTATGGGGAAGGGGGCAGGAGTCTTCGGGCTCTGGCTAGTGCCCTTGTGATGCAGGCCACAGGTCCCCCAGCCTGGCTCCTCAGTGCCCCTCCCTCTACACCAGCAGACATCCCGGCCCCACTGCTGCTGCCCTGGCTGGGGACCCCCACCGCCACCTCTTGCCTGGATGGGGACAGCACCTCATCATGGGCTCCCACTGCTGCCCCACCCCACAGACTCTCCCCGCAGAGTGGCCTGTGCAGATGAAGGCAGCGCAGCAGCTCCCTGCTCACCTCCACCTTGGGGGCCACGCTCTGAGAATGAAATCCAGGGGCTTCCTGGGCCTTTGTGACATGGCTTCCCCCAGCCTTTGGGCCTCTGCACTGCGGTCCCCTTCCTGCAGTCCTCACAGCCCCAATCCTAGTCTGTCTAAATCAGCGCCCGCCAGCCTCTGCCCACTGCACTGGGCAGGGCCGGGTCTGCCCGCGCTGGGTCCATGAGGGCTGAGCCCAGGCTGTGAGTGTGCAGCCCTGCACCCTCTCCCACCCTGCCCCGGCCTGCAGGGAACCTCACCGGGATCTTGAAGGCGTCCACAGAGACCTGGTTCTCCATGGAGTCCAGTGAGGGCCTGCGGGCGCTGGATGAAGAGTAGCTGACCGGGAAAGCCTGGGAAGGCCGGCAGAAGGTCATCTCAGCCGAGGCGATGGGTGGCTTGTGGGCGTTCTTGTGGTAGCGGTGGATGCAGAAGGTAGACAGCAGCACCGAGACGATGAAGGAGAAGAGGACGGCCGCCGCGATCACCGTGCGGCACAGCTCGTCACACAGCGGGTCTGTGGGCGTGGGTGGCCATGAGGCGCAGAGCTCCCAGAGGGCCCCCACCACAGAGTTCTGCAGCCGCACACCCACAGCAGCTGGGGAGCAGCCGCCTGGCGGGGGCTGCTGTCACAAAAGCACACGAAGGCATGAGAAGTCCTGCAAACACGCCGACGGCACAGACTGGTGCAGGGACTGCACGCACCTTTCCCCCTAGACTGCTATTACCCTCTCACAGATGGAAACAGAGGCACAGAAAGGCTGAGCGGCCCACTTGGACCCTCTGCTGGGAGGGTGGGTCCTGGCTGGACAGTGCCCAGGGCCCAGTGAGGGCCCTGCAGAGA
Source organism: Galeopterus variegatus (assembly GCF_000696425.1). NCBI lineage: Eukaryota > Metazoa > Chordata > Mammalia > Dermoptera > Cynocephalidae > Galeopterus > Galeopterus variegatus. The sequence continues at coordinate 32,544 of NW_007732294.1, read as the reverse complement.
CAGTCTGATCAGACAATGAGTTATTTGGCAGGAAAACTGCTTTTCTGGCCCGACCTTCATCACAGAACTTGGGGCCAGAATACACTTTACAGGGACCTCAGGCCCCTATCCCAGGCTGAACCAATGGGGGAACTGAGGAAGGAGGACGGTCTCCGGGCTCACTTGTCTTCCTGCAATTTCCTCCCTTGGTGGGACCTAGAAAGTGCTGCCTGAAATCCTCTGTGGGGCCCAGGGGTGTGTGGGAGCCCCGAGAGGAGATCCCAGGCCACCCACTCACCCTGGCTGTCTTCTGGCTCGCAGAAGCACTTCTTCTCCTCGGGGAAGCAGTTGCAGGTGCCGTAGCCGGCTCGAATGCCCCGGCGCTCCCCCGGCTCATGCCCCCCAACAATGCTTCCCCCTGAGGACAGACGCAGCCCACTCAGCCTCATGGGGCAGCCTGACAACCCAGCGTCCCAGGATTTCAAGGGCAGTGTCCCAGGGAGGCAGGAGGCCCCTCCCCACCTGATGTCAGAAAGCTCAGGCCTGGGAGGGCAGCAAACTCAGAAGCCCAGCTCACCCGGGCAGGGGTCTCAGTCACGATGCCCCTGGCCAGTTCCCTGGCCATGGGGGAAGGGAGAAGAGGGAGGAACCCACAGTCTGCCCAGGGCCCTTGCTGAGGTCCCAGAAAATGCCACACGGTTACTGTTACTTTTCAGAAGCAGAGAAGGAGCAGGGGGGTAACCAAAAGCAGAGGTTCAACCCTGAGTCAGCAGAGTGGGCGGCACTCCATTAGTCAGCCAGGGTGACGCTGGAGAGTGCGGGTCAGGCCCACAGTCCTGGGGGGCACAGCCCTTTGGTCAAGGGAAATGTGAAGGGAGGCCAGGCCCCATGTGTAACAGCACCCCATGCACTGTTCTGGCTGAGGCACTGGTGGGAGTCCAAGCCCCTGCAGCTAGCCGCCCCCACCTGTCCCTGTGCACTGACTAATACCACCACCAGAGGCCGAGCTGCTTACGGAGGCAGTCCTGGGGGCAGTCCACGCCCCTGCAGCTAGCCGCCCCCACCTGTCCCTGTGCACTGACTAGCACCACCACCACAGGCCGGGCTGCTTACGGAGGCAGTCCTGGGGGCAGATGTTGGGGTTTCTGCTCTCCACAGCGTCACAGTGGCTGTCGGGGCAGGTCTTGGTGCTGGGGGAGCAGGTGGAGAAGTTCCTGGTGATCCCTGCAACACGGCACACAGCAGGCATCACCCCACAGAGCGCCTGCTCCGTCACCCTGCCCCACGGCCTCCCAGGACAACCCTGTCCCCAGGGAGGGCAGACTGAGGCTTGGCACAAAGCCCAGCCAGCAGGAGCATCCCTGAGGAGTTCTAGGTGGGGTCCCGAGGCACAGGCAGCCTTACATCAAGCAGGCCAGACAAGGCTGGGACCCTCTCAAGGCCGCCCCAGGAATGGGACCCCCTGGCCTGGGACCTGTCAGGGAAGTGCTACTCATCCCCCACACATCCCAACTTTGGCCCAAATCTTTCCAAGCCCAGAGTGAGTCTGGACGGCACCTCTGGCCTCAGGCCCTCGGGCCCGCACGCTGCACTCGCGCCCGCGCTCTCGTGCTCTCCCCTTCACGAGCCACATGAGGGAGTGGACGTGGAGCAGGGAGGCCGTCGCAGGGCCTACCTTTGCTGTCTCCCTGACGCCACTCGCACCTGCCTGTCGGAGAGCCCAGGCCGCCACACTCCTCACACTCGGGCCGCCTCTTGCTGACCGCACAGGACAGGGGGCAGCCCACCTCCTCAGCCACGTCTGGAGGTGGCAGACAAGCAGGGTCACAGGGGCTGGCCCACAGACAGGGAGCAGCAGTGGCCCAGTGGCCCCTGCGCTCGAGGTGACTCAGCACAGGGTGCAGGGCAGTGGGATGGGTGAGCGGGACACAAGGTGGGGGCCACTCCCAGGCTGCGGTGAGCATGGGGGAAGGAGGTGAGGGTGGCCAGATTCAGCAAACGATACACAAGACGCCCAGGGAGACCAGGATTTCAGACAAATGACGAGTCCCTGTGTCACATATGGACGTCCCTAAGTCATGGAGATGCTTACACCAAGAAACGGCCTGTTGTTTACCCAAAAGTCAAACTTAGCCAGGGTCCTGTGTTTTACCTGGCAGCTCTAAAGCAAGTGCCACGTACAGGATCTGTGTTGACGGTGGTGACGGGTGGCAACTGTTTACTGCCGGTCGCTTGGGCTTAAGGGGTCCTCATTCTCCCCCTGCCACCCTCAGTGGGGCTGTGTGGCATGCTGTTGTTCTCATTCACAGGGAAGGAGGCTTAGGCTCAGGGAAGCCACCAGTCAGGTAGCAGAGCAGTGCCAGGCCCCACCCCATCTCCCCCGGGAGCCCAGCACTCACACGTCCCCTCCACGGTGACGAGCAGTGGTGCCTGCGCCTGTCTGTGGGTCTGCCGGTCAGTGGCCACCACCGTGTACTGCAGCTCAGCACACTCGGGCCGCTGCAGGGCCTCCGTGTCATTCACGAACAGGGTCCCCGAGGTGTCCTCAGCTGAGGTGGCCACCCCCAGGGCGCTGCAGTTGGCGCTGGAGGGCAGCAGCTTGTACTGGACGTGGATGCCGCTGAACTCCCGGCAGTTTTCCACACAGACTTTCCCAATCTAGGCGGGTGGCACAGGGAACACCTCAGCCGGGAGGCCAGAGAAGCTCCTGGGCTGCTCGAGTCCTGGGACGGTCCCTGACTCTCCTGGGGATGGCAGCCCCCTGAATGCTCGATCCTCCATCCACTGGAACCCGTACACCCAGCCTCTGCTGCAGCCCTGTCCTGCCCATGGGAGCTGGAGCTGCAGGCAATGGGCGGCTCTGAGGTTTGGTTTAGGAGAAGACCCAAGGCACGCCCTGGGGAGGTGCTGACACCTGTCACTCAACTGAATGCCTCCTATGCACCTCCTGGCCTCCCTGTGCACCCCCGCCCCTGGCCACCTACCAGAGCACTGTACCCCACCACATGGCTTGTGCAGCGTGGACATGTGGGACCAAGGGGACTCCCTGGGACTTTGGTTGGAACCCCTGAGAGAGAGGGACCTCTTCTCCCAGCTGTCGCCCTCACTGGGCCCTGGAGCCGGGCAGCAAACGGGCCTTTTTACCCATAATGTGAGTTAGAGCTGTAACTGCAGTGGTTTGAAGTAGTTTGAAACCAACAGCTCAAGCTAGTGGTGGGGGGAGGGGTGGGGGGAGGGCGGTCACTGCCTTCAGCTGTGTGGCTGGTCCTAACTCGGCCCGCTCAGGCCCAGAGCAGAGCCAGACTCCTCTGTCGTCCCACACCTGACGCCATACCCACGCCCACCTCCTCGCTTTCCCATATGTGGCGCACTCACTTCCACATGCTCATGTCACCAAAATTGCTCAGGGTCCCTGCCTTGATCTACAGCCATCAAAGCTGAGGGGGTGAGCAACCACAGTAGTCCAAGGCTGTCATCCCGAGTCTGACAGGGTGCAGTGACCCCCTCCAGCAATGCCTGCTCCCGCCCTTCCACCTTTGACACCCCCTCCGGCCCCTCTGCCCGGTCACTCCCCATGATTGACCCCTCCCCCGTAAAAGGCCTGGGGATGGGGAGGAGGTCAGGGAGCTCGGATGTGTCCAAATGTGGGGTCTCTTGTGTACTGGACCTGGGTAGCTGCCAGGAGCAGACAAGGGCACAGAACCAACCTCAGGAACTGGCAAAACCACCGTGACAATAGGAGACAACCCTAAGCACGGCCTTCTGAAGAGGACGTATCCACATGTCGCTCCAGTAGGGGAGGGCAGTGTGGTACATCCTGTCCATGCTAAAACCGCGAGTAAACATCACAAAGTTTAACAAAAACATTCAGGAAAGAACTGCACTAAAATACTAGCCACTGGTGGATATAAGGTCAAGGGATCACTCCTCCCTATTCCTCTTTTTTAATGAACACTTACCATTTTTACTTTTTTCCACTACGAGCATTATTTTCCTAAGACAAACACAACAGAAGCTCTCTCAAGCTAGCATCCTTACGGGAATTAAAAAGTGCAAGTGCTCCCCGCCATCCCCCCCAGAGGGCGCCACTGTCAACCGCCGTCTGCACATTTGCCAATTCCCATCAATGAAGACTTGATTCTGCACAAGTGGAGTCACATGAGACCAACATTTCTGCAAAACACTTTTTCACTCAACCCACCAGGAGCGTCTTTCCAAGCCAGCATGTGTAGGTTCACCCAGTGTTTCTCTTATACTAGTGTAAAAATTGTTTTACAGATACCAAGAAGGGAGAGAGCAAAAACAAAAGGGTCCAAGCAGCCCCTAGTGCTGTAAGCTGTCTCAGACCTCCCTGGTCACAGCCTCCCCTGGTCCCATGTCCCTGTCTCCACCGGGTAACCCTGCACTGGTGAGGCGAGGGAGGGGGGATCACTCACCCCCAGCCCTGCTTGCAATCCACTAAGCAGTGGTCCCCACACCCCTCCTCAGGCAGGCAGTAGACTGGGGCTCACCTGGGCAAAACGGCGGGCCCTCCTGCTCATGGAGAAGGAGTAGGCAGCAGGCAGGCGCAGGTGGACGGGCAGCACAGTCACATTGAAATGCAGCAGCAGGACACCTTCCCCTGGGCCCTGGAAGTCTGAGTCGTTGACCAGCACAGCCAGCTGCAGGGCACGGCTCTCTGAGATGGGCAGGCTCCGGTTGAGAACCAGCCCTGTGGGTGGGGACACAGCAGTGACCACCAAGCTGCTGTGGGCTGCTTGCCCATGCCACGGCATGACTTCCACACACACGTGTGCAAACACCTACTTTCACACACACGGTGTCCCGATAACAGCAAATGTTGCCGTCATACTGAAATGGAAGCCCAGGCACCCTTCTCAGCTGGGAAGCAGCCCCGTGTGCGTGGTGTGGGGGACGAATGTGGCAAATGTGTAATATGTTTACATTGCATGTGTATGCGGTGTGTATGTGGAATGCGTGTGTACAGTATAGTGTGTGTATGTATGTGGGGGGCGTAACGAGGAAGGTAAAGATCTACCACCACTGAGGCCCTGTGAAGAATGTGCTGGAGCCTCCAGACACTCCCAGAGAATGGCAGAACTCTGCACAGCGGCAGCCCCTGGGGACCCAAACACTCAAGGGCCCTGCCCCTGAAGCTCCCACGTCTGCACCCCCGCAGTGCACTGTGGCTGCGGGTCTAGTTTAGCCAAGGCAGACTGATGGGAGGGATGCACCTGCACACATGGCTTTCACAGTGCTGCACAACAAGGCCATCTCCCCTCGGGTGGGGGGCTGCAAAGGCATGGTGGGTGGGCCGAGGACTGAAGACTGAACAGGACCAGGCCAGGCAGGAAGAAGTGAAGGGCACCCCTGATCCTGGATCGCCCAGAAGGAGAGCCCAAGTACGAGTGGTTTATTTGGAAGGTGATGCTGAGAAACGCAGGCCAGGGTGGAAGCAAGGAGCCAGGCAGGACAGTGGTCTCAGAATCCCCCCAAACCAAGAGACTGGCTATTGTAAACCAACCCGTTAGTAGAGAGCTGCTAGGTGCAGAGCAACAGCCCCTGGGCACTGAGACCACCTCAGGGGCAGCACAGCAGGTGCCCAGGTGAGAGGAAGGCCTCAGGTGACAGCAAGTGTGTTCGCAATGGAGCCAGGTATGGTGAGGTCAGTGTGAGGTGTGCTGGGACCCTGCCAGGGACATCTGTGGGGCAGCTTGGGAGGAGGACAGACTCTGAAAACCCACCCGGTGGCTGACGGTGAGCCCAGGAGACCCAAGGGAAGGGTGGGAGGGAGTATGGAGGGGGTGGGGGCCTGGGGCTGAAGAGGGCCACTCCAGGCATGCATGCGTGTGGCTGCTGCCTGTCCAGGAGGAGCAAGTGCTGGGTTTCCTCTTACTGTAGTCATGCATGGTGGCCCGCACGAAGCTGCCATTGGCCTGGGCCAAGGTCTCATTGGGCGAATGCTCCACGCGGAAGGTCTGCAGGGCCCAGGCATCCCCAGGGAGCACCGTGCTTGTGTACCGCCTCGCAAGCTCCCCAGACGCTGGCACCACATCTGCATCGAAGACACGCAGTGTGGCCACCACAGTGCCCTGCAGGATGCAGAGGGCGCCAGTCAGAGTGGGTGAGAAGGGCCCTGGGAGCCCCAGAAGACCTGGGGAGGGTGCATGCCCTGGCTCAGTCCACAGGTGGGCCAAATGTGTGCTGTGAGAGCCGGCTCTGGGGACGGACTGACTTGGGTTCGAGTCACCATGGGGCCACTTGCCAGCCTAGCCCAGTCATCTTTCCTGAGCCACTGTGCCTCACCTATGCAACAGATATGACAGGCATCTACAGATCTCCTGTAAGGACTATTAAAGTGGATGCCCAGGCCCTATGCTGACAGCTCTTATCCAGGTCCTTGCAGAACAGAACTAGTTATCTCTGCTCTCCCCTGGGAAAGCTGGGCCCCACAGCATGAAGGTCGGCTTAAAGTCACACAGTGACAGATGGTAGGGCCAGGACCCCAGCCCGTGTGCACCAGGATGTCCTCCGAGCATGTTCTGTACACCAGGCTGCAGGGGGCTGTGAGCAAGACACAAGGCCCCGGGGATCGCTCTGCTCACCAGGCCCCCTGCTGTCACCCCAAGGCAGCCCGGCCAGGCTCAGAGGGCCTCTCCCCACAAGGTGTGATTTCCCCTTCCTCCCGCCCCCTACCATACCTGCACTTGGGGTGCCCAGGGAAGCAGGGAAAAGCAACACCACCACTCCCACCCTCTCACTGCGCCCAGGGGCGGGCCGGGCCGGCTGCAGGACCTTCCGCGGCCAGCAGATGTCAGTGTCGCTCCACCTTCGTGGGCTGGAGAGAGGCAGGGCCGGGCCGCGAGCAGGGAGATGCCTGCCGGACCCTCCTCCCTGTCTGTCCCCAGTCCCCGCTCTTCTCAATGACCCTCGTGAAGGGCAGGCGGTGGAGGGAGTGCTCTCCTGGCAGATGTCTCCTGGGCAGCGCCCCAGACACCCCCCCGGGTCTCGTCCGCCAGGTCAGACACAGGCTGGGCACCCAAGGCTCCGGCCTCCGGGCCCGGGGCGCACTGGCGGGACCGGCCTCCCCTCGGCCGCCGCCCTGGTGCAGGCAAAGAACCCCGGCCAAGGGCCGGATGTGTGCGGACGACACCCAGGGATAAACGGCAGACGGAGACAGACACCAAACGGACGGCAGACAGACAAGCACCTCCTTCCGCTTGAACTCCACCTCGGCGTTGGCGGTGTCCACGCCCCCGGGGAAGGTGGGCGCCGAGTCGTCCTCGTCGTACACGGTCACCGGGAAGGACAGCACCACGTCCTCCTCGCGCGCGCCGCTGCGCACCGTGCACACGGCCACCAGCTCGTACTTCTCCCGCTGCTCACGGTCCAGGGCCCGGCGCGTGCTCACCTCCAGGCTGTCGGCGGCGCAGCGGAAGGGCAGACTCTCACCTGCCCACCAAGCAGACCGGGGACGCCGCGTGACCGCCGGGCAGGGGCAGGGCGAACCGCCTTCCTCAGGGACCCAGCGGGAGTGCACGGGAGGGGGCTCTGTGGTCACACGGCGTGCCGGCCACGGGCCCTGTACGTCCCCCTCCTTGGGTCCACAGGGGGGCACAGTGCTCCAAGCACGGGTGGGCAGTGACGTGCGCTCATGCGCTTTGCTGAGACGCTCACTCCCGATGATGGGGAAGTGGGGACCAGGTGCCCTCATCACCCAGGAGGGCCTGGGGCACCCCTTGCCCACCTAGCCTCCATCTGCAGTGGCTTGTGTGGGCAGGGGTGGCTGCAGGTCCCCTGAGACTGTAGGCCCAGAGAACCAGCTCTGGGCACTGGCTGGCTTTTAAAAAATGTTAGGACTTTTTTTTCTTTTAAATTATGGAAGCAGTATGTGCTCATTTTAGAGAACGTGAGAAATAAATCCACAATTTTACCACTTGAAAACAAGCTTGGTGGACATTTGGTGTGTAATTTTACATTAAAACCCAAATATTTCCAACTGCCTGTGTGCATCCCTGCTCCATGCCTCCTGGCTGTGTGGCCGGAAGCTGGTCATTCCACCTCTCGGTGCCTCAGTTTCCTCCCCAGAAGATGGGATGGTGAGGACGGAAGTGCCTGCTCCGCTCCTGGCACTGCTGCATGTGCTCTGCAGACAATGACCCCCAGCGCCCCATGAGGGCAGGGCCAGGCACCACAACACACTCTTCAACTCCAGAAATCACCCAGGAAGGGAGAAATGCTGACGGCTGGAGCGTCAACACTGAAGACCCCCACAGCCATCCACAAGGAGGGGAAGGCAACCGCACATGCCGCCTGTCAGAACCACGTTACACATGAATTACACATGTGGGAAATGCTTATCACATAATCTTTTCCTCTATCATTTATGATTACAAAAAGCTCGCTAGACAGAATTAACTATGTAATTTTTATCAAAAAAGGGCAGCATGCAAAACGATGTGCTTTGCCAATCACCAGCTTCAAGGACATCTACTCTCCCTAGGGAGAATGAGGATGTTGCGGGAACATGAGAGACGGCTTCTTCTCCTTTGTTTAGCCTTTGACATTGTTTCCATGTCTGTGTGGTGGACCTGGTTGGAATGGCACAGCTCTGTGCCCTGGCAGAGCCCTAGCTCCTTGGCCTTGAAATGGCTGAATGGCACCTCCAGGTGGCCACCCAGCTGCCTTCTCTACCTCCACTGGGATGCACCTCTCCCTCGGCCTCCCCAGGGTCACCTCCAGGCAAAGCCTGCTGTCCTTGCTGTGTGGCTCAGGCAGAGTCCCGTTCAACCATGCTTGATCCCTTCCTTCCCACAACACCCCCATCCAGCCCAGAAGGAAATCCTGTGAGACCTTCCATTGAGGCATGGCAGGCAGCTGCCTGCTTTTTGTGCCCCTTTGCTGCCACCCTCATCCCAGCCCCATCTTCTTGCCCAGGGGTTCCTCCTGTAGCTCTGATCGTCTCTCTGCTGCCACCCTAAACCTCTGCCCCACAATTACGCCTAACACAATAGTCTCACTAATCCTCTGCTATGCCTCCCATGGCTCCCAGTGTCCCTCAAGGTGAAGCCCTGAACATCACTCCTAGACTTGTCCCCTTCCCAGGGACTCCTCGGCCCCCAGGGGCCTTGACTCTCCTAAGCTGCTCACTGCACTCCAACCACATGGAGGTCCCACCTTGACACCCTCCAGGGGGCTACATCTGCATGCCTGGTGTCCTCCCACCTTTGCTCTGGTGTCCCCGCCCCAACCACTCAATTTAAGACATCGTTTGCACCACTGCACGTCCTCCTGGTTTCCCTTCCCTCCTAGCTCCTTCCAGAAACCACACGATTTCCTCAGCACATGCACAGTCGCATCTCCCATGGGAACGGACGCTCCAGGCAGTCAGGACTCCAGCCTATTTTGCTCACTGTTGCACCCTTAGCTCCTAGAATAGTAGCTGGCCACTGGCAGGCACACAAGAGTATTTCTGGAGCGCTAAGTGAAAGGAGTAAACCAGGCAGCTCATGCCACGGGCTTGCAGCACCATGCCTGGTGGCCCACGAGGTCGGCACTCACCTCCCAGGAGCCTGTAGGCCACGCTGACGTTGGGGCAGAGGAACTGCACAGGGAGCAGGCGGAACTGGTGGAAGGTGCCCGGGGGCCTGTTCTCCCGAATGCGGAAGGAGAGGCCTGTCTCCGGGAAGCAAAGCTCCTGGGGCTTGAGTGAGCTGCAAGCTGGGAAGGAGGTGTTGATGAAGGAGAAGTACACGCGGGCACAGCCCGGCCATTGGCACTCGCCCTCGCGCAGGGATGCGGGAGACAGGAAGACCTGGAGGTAGACGGTGAGCAGGGGCGAGCCACCTTCTGCAGAGAGAGGAGAAGTCGGGCCCTGTGGGGATGTCAGCCACACCTGCCATGTAGTGGGGAGTGGGGACAGGCAGGAGTTCCAGGGTTCATCGTGGTCCACAGGGCACCACTAGGCTCTCCAGCTCCTACCTACCACCTCCCCATCCCTGCCACAGGGTCTCAGCTCCAATGTCCCCTTCCTCAGGGAGGTGCCCTGGGCACAGGCCTGAGGCTCCCAGCCCTGCTAGTGGACAGCTCCTCCAGGATGGCTCCTGCAGCATGTGGTGCACAGAAACACGCCCTGCCCACCACGCCCGTCCCAGGCAGTTCTGTCATGCTAGAGACAGACCTCCTTAGAGACAGACCTCCCCAGCACCGAGGGGGCCTTCCCAGCAAGTCCCATCCTCGAGGCACCGCCACGACTTTGTCGGGGTCTGGGGCTCTTCCTGGTCCCTCTAGCTCGGCCCCAGGCTGGCGCTGCTCCTCACACCCGCTCTTCCTACATCCATCCTGCATGTCTCTGCTTCTCACGAGCCTGTCCTTTGTCTCTCCCATCCCGGGCCGTAGTTACTAATTCTTTATGCAAACTTTCCCTGCTCAGACGACGGCGGTGCATGAGGTCTCTCTCAAGTCGAGGAAGGCTCAAGCTCCGGGGAAGGCTCAAGCTCCAGGGAAGACAGGCCTGCAGCAAATCCCACCCAGCCCCCCAGGCACTCTAGTTCCCCAGCCCCCACTGGGGGCTTGGGATGGAAACAGTGGAACTGCATGTGTGAAGCCAAGGCCATCTCAGATGCCACCTCCTCCAGGAACTGTCTGGGCTGCCCTGACTTTATTGGCAGACAGTTGGTAGGTCTGCCCTGGCTGGATAGTGCCATTTGTGCTGCATCCACGGCACATGGCCTGCCTGTCACTGCCAGATGGGGACTCAGGGATGTGGTGTGGGCCAGGTAGAACTACTGGATGTCCCATCACCATTTCATGCCACTAGGTGCCCCATTCCACCCCCACCCCATGTGGTACCAGGGTCATGTGTGGCTTCGACCTAGGCTCTGATCCCTGCTCCATGCAGCTGGCCAATCCTTCCTTCTGCTCCACTCCCCCCTGGACACCCCGGACTATCCCAAGCCCCCGCAGGCACTGGGTGGCTATGGCTGATGGGGAGACAGGCTACCCCTGGGAACTGCTGCCACTCCAGCTAGTTCAAGGTCATTTGCTGAATCAGAACCTTGGGGCTGATTCCTGGTTAGACCCACTGGAAAAGACGCCTGGGTGCGGCATGGAGATCACCAAAACTCTCCGAAGTCCCCACAGCCTCAGGAAGCTCAGGGGCCACCAGCAACCCCCATACTTGTCCTGGCTCCCTCGGCAGGCTGGACCCAGAGGCAGGCCGGCCTCCCCTCGCTCCTTATGCCCCCACACTCCAGCAGTTATGGGGACGCACCCCCGAGCCTCGGTGGCAGTGGCTGTGATAAGGGCGGCTGAGGACTGGGGATGGGGTGCGGGTGGGGATCAGCGCTGCTTCCTTACTGCGGATGCTGAGCTTCTCCCAGGAGCTGTGGTCCAAGCTTCGGTTAAGGTACAGAAGGCCAGTGTCCTCCTGGATGCAGATCCAGTCATTCTCATGCAGCCGCGTGCGGTAGGTGACATAGAGGTGCTGGCCCAGGCGGAAGCTGGGTACCTCCCCAGGGGCGTCCCGCAGGGCATGGACATAGAGCAGGGGCGTGCCAGCCGGCTGGTCCAAGTACAGCTTCTCCCAGTAAGCATCCCTCGAGAAGTAGAGGCCCAGCGGAGCTGCAGAGGCAGAGGAGTGTGTGAGGCAGGGCTGGGGATGGAGGCTTCTTTGTGGACCAAAAAAAAAAAAATCATTAATTTGAAATTCTGATCTTAGTAGGAATTTCTTATCTCTAGTGCTAAGAACACGAACACACAATTATTTGCATAATAATTATTTGCATAGCTAAACACATAATTATTTGCATAGCTAAACACTGGCTGAAAACAAACTGCCATAAAATAGAAAAAGAAAAAAGAGGAACGAAGCAGGTGGCAGTCTAAAACAGTTGCAAAATCATTCTCAGTCACCCAGGTTTGATAAGCACCTCAAGCACACAGCAGGGGCCTCACACGGGCTTCTGAACAAATCGCCTGGAGCCCACGTTTTCAAGGGTACAAGATGCAGCCAGAGAAGCAGGGCAGGCAACAGTTGCCAAAAACAAAGAAAGCACTTTATAAGATAGTGATAATAAACCTTCATCTAAACATACTCCTACCATGCGACCCAGCAATTCCACTCCACTTATCTAAGAGAAATGAAAACATATGTCCATCAAATGACTCAATTGCAAATGGCAGGATTATTCACCACAGCCAAGAGCAGAATAGCCTAGCAGCCCTTCAACGGGTGGATGGATAAGCGATCGGGGACACGTCCACACCACGGACTCCCACCCAGCAACGAAGAGGGACAAGCGACTGACACACACCACAGCCTGGACGACTGCCAGACACCACGCCACGTGGAAGCAGCGTGCAGGAACTGTGCACCCATGGCACGATGCTAGACTAACCTCAGGTGATGAGGCACACTGGTTGCTTGCTGGGTGGGGCTGGGCCAACAGACTGGAGAGGGCAGGAAGGAACTTTCTGGGAATACAGAGGGCCCATATGCAATATGGGTGCAGGTCACTTGGGGTTACCCATTTGTCAACACTGTACAGCTGAGATTCATGCATTCCAACCTACTTAGGAATTTACTTAAATTTTACCTAAAAACTGAAAAACTAATCATCAAGGGGGCTGTGTCACTTCCACGAGGAGAGGTGGATGTTGGCCTTGGCTGTGGCTGGCTGAGTCACGCAGGAGCTCACGGCACTATTCTGCTGACTCTGTGTATGTCCAATGTTTTTCACAATAAAAAGTTTTTTAAATAATAAGAATTTTTGGAACTCATGTGCACTGTTGGTGGGAATGCAAAGTGATCTACTTGCTGTGGAAAGTAGTATGGCAGGTCCTCAAAGAGCTGAACACAGAATTACCATATGATCTAGCAATCCTACCTCTGGGTATAGATCCAAAAGAATTAAAAGCAGGCACTCAAAGAAATATCTGCACACCATGTTCATAGCAGCATTATTTGCAAGAGCCAAAAGGTGGGAGCAGTCCCTGGTGTCCATCAACGATGACTGGATCAGCAAAATGTGGTCTCTCCATACCATGGGACATTATTCAGCCTCAAGAAGGAAGGAAATTCTAACACATGCTACAGCATAGATGAACCCTGAGGACCCTAAGAGAAATAAGCTAGCCACAAAAGGACAGATACTGCATGATGCCACTTACGTGATGCTCCTAGAGTAGTCAAATTCATAGAAAGTAGAAGGGGGGTGCCAGGGGCTGGGGGAGTGGGGAATGGGGTGTTAGTGGGGACAGAGTTTCAGTGTTACAAGATGAAAAAGTTCTGAAGATGGGTAGTGGTGATGGTTGCACAATAATGTGAATGAATTTAATACCACTGAACTGTACACTTAGAAATGGTTAAGATGGAAAGTTTCACATTACATGTATTTTCCCATAATAAAAAAGTAAAATTTTTTTAAAAAGATGGATAAATAGGCAAAAAATGCTTAAAACCCACTAAAAACCTGTAAATATACTCTATACTGCACAAAAAATGCCCCCACACAAAGCACACATTAGGAATACTGTGCTGGTATGTGACCAGTTTCTCTTTTCCATCAGTTTGTCCCCAGATCCTGCTTCCCTGGCAGCTGAGTCTTGCTCCCCCCAGGCACCTGGTCCTCCAGGGAAACAATCAAGGGCAGATTGGAGTCAGGTGACGAGAACCTGCAAGACTGTGTGGGGTTTCAGAGTAGTAAAACAGGAAACTAGAAGGTTTCCTGCACTGTGCAATGTTTCTGAAGGATGACTTGGAAAGGCAGCCGGTTGGGAAGGCCACCTGGAGGGAAGCGAGCATCTGGTCCTTCGGCACCCAGGGTGGGTGCTTCCCTACCTAGCAGAGAGGGACAGAGACAGAGACAGAGACTCTGGCCAGAGCCAAAGGATGGAGGACAATCTCTGGAGAGGGACCCAGAAGTGCTCCAGTGCAGGGGAGGGGCAGGCTAGGACCTCCTCCGGGAGCAGGCCTGTACCTGAGCCCTGGCCTGCAGCCTCTGCAGGTGGGACCACCCAGAGTGCCACACTGCAGTGGAGGGGCAGCTAAGAAGCCCCGTGAATAAGTCACACTGGGGAATTCTGGGGAGGGAGTCCAAAGAGCAGGCCAACCACTCTGCCCCTTCCAGGGAGCACGTGCCACGCATGGCGGAATGCCGCCTTCCTCTCTCCACTGGCCCAGGAGGACGAAGGCTGCCCTGCAGAGGCACTCAGGGCTGATCTCTTTGGATTCAGTAACTGAACCTGGAAGGGACAGGTGGGCAGCTCAGAGGGCTGTGGCAGCCCCAAGTCCCCAAGGCCAGCTTCCCCAGGCCCCTGGCACAAGGCTCATGACCCTCAGCCCCAGGGCAGTCTCCATCAAAGAGCAGCCAGTGGCACCCAGCTCCTTGATGTGTCACGGCTGACAGGTCCCCCACGGGTCTGTCCCTGCAGTCAGGGTCTTCTCCAGAGACTGCCAAGAGAAGTCCCCCTACCCCCGACCCCAGTCCAGGGGTGCCCAGAGACAGTCCCTAGAGAGGGCGCTCCTTACCACTTTTGAGACAGAGACAGGAGCACTCCCCATGGGTGTCTCCCGCCTCCCTGCTGCTGCACACCGGGATGCTCACCACTGCCAAGGGGTCCCTGATGGGGCTGTGTGGCCACCTCCCATGAAGCGCCGCCTGGCAGAGTAATCTCAGGCCTGCCTCAGTCAGTGGGACCTGCCCTGGTCAATGGGGTCACCCAGCCCTGCTTGGCCCTCACCAAGTGCTACTGGCAAGTAATGAATACCAGCTCCTGTGGACCTTTGCAGCATAAGGCAGCACCCGTCTGTTGAGAACTTGCATTTCTGGACACAAAGAGGACAAGAGACTAACTCACAGTGGCCTTGCAGGGCATGGCTCTGGGGCAGCCCAGACATGGGAGCTCGGAGCCCCCTCCCGACCCAGCATGGCATCCAGCGCCGGGTCTGCCCCAGGACCACAAACTCTCGTACACAGAGGGGTGGGGTCCACGTTCTCAACCCCGAGTACAGGCGAGGGAACGCTAGGGGACGAGTGAGCTCCCACATGCTGTGGGAGCACACCAGTCTGGGAATCCTGCAAGGCATCTCCTCTCATGCTGTGGGAGCACACCAGTCTGGGAATCCTGCAAGGCCTCCGGGGTGAGGGGCTTCGTGATGCACACGTGTCTTCAGTGGTCCAGGGGCTAGGAGGTGGCACAGGCCCGAGCTCCCCAAAGCCCCCACCACAGAGACCACATGTGCAGGGGAGCAGGGCCCTACGAGATCGCTGCTGCCAAAAGGGATTTGTGGGTCAGGCAGTGATTGTGAACAGAAAGGCTTAAATGCACTTAAAATACGTCCCAGGTGGTCGCTGCAGTAGGGAACAGCTGTCTTAATGCTCCTCCTTGTCACAGACACTTCTAGATGGAAAAACACATGGTCCAAGGCGGGGACTGAGAAGGAGGGTGTGCGTCTGGCCTCGGGGGGTGCAGCCTGGGCAATACCCCCAGACCCCACACTCAGAGGGCTCACACTTGGTTTAATGCTGTGCTACCACCGTCTTTGACGTTCTTCATCTTTCCAGAACAAGGGGCCCCACAAATGATGTGGACAATGGCAGTGGGTGAATGAGGGTCAGGAAAGAGCTGTTGGTGTCTGGCACCATGGGCTGCGTGGCCTCTGCAGGGCAATGGCCTCAGTTTCTCCATCTGTGAGCCAGGGAGAGCATCTGTGAGCATGCGGAGAGGAGCAGCCAGTACAGGTGCAGACAGGGCCTCACTTCTGCACAGGTGTGTATTGTTCCGAGCCTCTCACTGCAGACTCACAACCACCACATGCAGATCTTTTCACAGTTCCATTTCATGGGGAGGAACACTGAGGCCGGGAGGTCAAACAGCTGAGCTCTTCCTGGCATTTGGTACAATGGCCAAGAATGCAACAGTGGAAGGCAGGAAAGGGTAGGCGCCAAGCCCCAGCTCTGGCTCCTCAGGTCAGCCCATGCCCTGGCACCATGCAGGACAGGTGAGGCCACCTGCTCACAGAACAGCTGCCGAAGGCCCGAGTCTCTGCTCACATTCGGAGAGAATGCAGGAGGCTTCATGGCCTGTGTAGTGTGTGCGCACTTGTGTGTGTGACGCATGAGTGCATATCTGTGCATGCACTCTTGCCCACTGGCATGCAGGAGACACACGCAGACGGAGACGGAGACACACCCACCCAAGAGCCATCTGCTCCCACCCTGCTCCATGCAGTGGGGTGAAGTGCTGTCCCTCTGGGGCAGGGCCTCCTCCAAAATCACCTGTTAGCAGGCACTGATGATGCCATTCAGGGCATGCAGTCACCCAGTTGTGGTTTTGCTTCTAACTTGTGCCTGTTTTTCAGCCTGCCAAGACTGTTTCCAATGCTCCACACTTGGCTGGAATGTTCAACTTATTTGTATTTAATTGGTTAAAATTTATAAATTTATACAATTTATAATTTATTTAGTTTATTCGTATTTGGATGCAGATGGAACCAGTCCTGAGCCCCCTCCTCCCACAGGTGTGCTCACGCACTCTTACACTCCTTGTCACACGCTCTGAACATGTGTGCACGCTCTCGGGTCCACACTGGACCCTGAGCATCCTCCTCTGCAGGCAGCACAGTGCTGAGCTTCCTTAGTGGAGCAGCTGGAAGGATGCTGCAGACAGACAAGGGCTTATTCCTGCTTTGGATGGTTCTCGGGTCCACACTGGACCCTGAGCATCCTCCTCTGCAGGCAGCACAGTGCTGAGCTTCCTCAGTGGAGCAGCTGGAAGGATGCTGCAGACAGACAAGGGCTTATTCCTGCTTTGGATGGTTAGTCTTGCCTTTTCTGGCTGCTGCTGCCCAGGCAGCCAGTGGGTAGGGGTGTGGGACACCCAGGGTGCTTTGCCCCAGCTGAAGTCCATCAGCGCCTGTGCAGCCCATGCCTAACCCTGGTGGTCAGCTTCCCACAGCCCCCAGAGGTGGACCCCTCTGTGTGCCCACCCACAGCCTTTGCTCCCTCTGCCCTAAGGGTCACCTTCTGCCAGCCATGAAGCTGCAGACCAGCCCCGGACCCAGCAGCCCAGCTCTCCAGTGGGCTCTGACTCCAGCTGGGGAGAACGCTCTTTCCCAGGTGTCCCCAGCCGCAGTGCCCCCCGGAGCTCTTGCACAGCTCTGACTGCTCCTCCAGCAGAGTGTAGCACCTCTTGTATTAAGTGCTCCTGTTCCAATGACCGGGGCTGCCTCCTGGTTGGACCCAGACTGACACACACCTGCCGTTACACACTACTGTCTCACACTCGTTCTCGCAGACACAAGCACACACGAGTGCGCACACACTACACTTCTCCTGTGCTCACAGGCAGTGCCCTATAGTGCAGTAGCCACTGGCACTCAGGTGGAGAACAAAACCACTCACCTCTAGCCCGGGAAATGATTTATGATGACTGATCAGCACTGCCCACTGGTGCTGTCAGCCAGGATGGGCTTGGGGGCAGGGGGAAGACCTGCAGTACACCACAGACCCTGTGGTCCCCTGGCTCTGTCCCAATGGGAAACTGCCTTTGCATAGGACTGTAATCTAGTTCTCCTCTTAGGAAAAAAAGCACAAACCAGGGGGAGCTCTATTGCAAATAACAACTTTAGAGGAGTGTATAAAGGGGGATCCCAGTTTTTAAAAAGTGTTTCAAATTGTGGTAAAATACACACAACACAAAATTGACCATCTAAACCTTTTTGGGGTTTTTTTGTCCTTTTTTGAGACCGGCCGCACTGCGCTCAGCCAGTGAGTGCTGTGAACGAACCGGTCATCCCTACAAAGGATCCGAACCTGCGGCGGGACCGCTGCTGGGCTCCCAGCACCTCACTCTCCCGAGTGTGCCACGGGCTCGGCCCTAAACCATTTTTAATGCACAGTTCAGTGGTGCCTTGGGTTAAATGTCTCCCCCCAAATTAATCCCCATTGTAACTGTTGAGGGTGGGAAATCCTATTATGGTAATTGAAAGGTGTGGCCTTGAAGAGGTGATTGGATTATAGGACTGTGCTGTAGTGAATGGATTAAAAATGGTGGGCAGGGGCATGGTTCTGAGGACTTTAAAAGGAGAGTGCACAAGGAACTAGCTCTTTCTCTGTGCTCCGACATTTTCTGCCATCTGAGACCCCTGGGACACTGTCACCACCACCGAAGCCTTGGCCAAATGTGTTCCCTGGCCTTTGGACTTCCCAGCCCCTGAAACTGTAAGCAATAAATTTCGTTTTCTTATAAATCACCCAGTTCTGGGTATTTTGTTATAAGCAACAGAAATTGACTAAGACAAGTGGTATTAAGCACATTCGCACTGTTGTGCAGCCATCACCACCATCCATCTCCAGAACTTTTTCATCTTCCCAAACTGAAACTCCATATCCATTAAGTGATAACTCCCCATTCCTCCCCTCCCCCAGCCCCTGGCAACCCCCATTCTTCTCTCTGTTCCTAAGAATGTGACTACTCTAAGCAGAATCATACAGTGTTTGTCTTTTTTGTGATTGGCTTATTTCACTTAGCATAATGTCCCACAAGTTTCATCCATGCTGTAGCATTTGTTAGAATTTCCTTCCTTTTTGAAGCTGAATAATATTCCACTGCACGTTTAAACCACATTTTGTTTATCCATTCATCCACCAATGGACACGTGGGTTGCCTCCACTTTTTGGCTACTGTGAACAGTGCTGCTGTGAATGTGGGTGTGCCAGTATTTCTTTAAGATCCTGCTTTCAATTCTTTTGGGTTTTCAATTCCTCTGCTGCTCAGAAACAATACCCAGAAGTGGGATTGCTGGATCATAGGGTAATTCCATGTGGAGGAACCACCAGACTGTTTTCCACAGAGGCCACACCATTTTATGTTCCCACCAACAGTGCGCGACGGCTCCAACTTCTCCATGTCCTCATCCCTTGCTATTTTGGGTTTTCTGACAGCAGCCACCCTAACAGGCATGAGGCGGTGTCTCACTGCAGTTTTGATTTGCATTTTCCTAATGGTTAGTGATGCTGAGCATCTTTTCATGTGCTTACAGCCATTTGAGTGTCTCTTTTGGAGAAATGTCTATTCAAGTACTTTGCCTGTTTTCAAAATGTTTTCATTTTCGTGTTTTAAAATCGGAAGTAAAAAATACATATAGTAATAAGGAATATACGATAATAAAGTGGCCTGGATTATATTTGTCTTCTACCAACATAATCGTAAGATACAATTTGATTTTTGGTCAGGGAGGGGACCCTGGCTCATGATGTGGCCCTGACTGGAATGTCACGTGGGTGGGTGGTGGGTGCCTGGGCCCCCAGGAGGACCAGGCTCACCACGGGGCCTGTAGCCCTGGGAAGGCAGGGACACACTGAGGTCCAGTGAAGGTAGAGCCCTCCCCTGGCCAAGCCTCCTCCCCACCTCCCAGGGCCACACTGCCCGGAGAAGCAAGACCAGCCTCTGTGTCAGCGCTTCCCCAGATGCCCTGCCTGAGAGCCAGAGGAGGGCCCCACTGGCCAGCCTGTGGTGACACCGAGCAGGCGGGGCTGACCGTGTGCTCGGTGCCTCCCAGAGCATGTGGTACATCTTGCAACTGTGGCTCCCTAACACAACGTTCTCCGCCCTAGCACAGGGCAGGAGCACCCTGTAAGTGGACCCCAGCTATACCTCTTAATGTCCCCTGGGATCCCAAGAAGTCTGTACCCTATGCCTTGGGAGATGTGACCACCAGCCAGTCCCGAGCACTCCCCTGAGCAGCAAAGGAAGCAGCCATCCTGGCATCCCCAAGCCAGGTGGGAAAGACAGACACACCAGTCTTCCAGACACACGCAGGTCCAGGTCACGGGCTGAGCACTCGCCAGCCAAGCAAAGAGGCAGCTAGATGGCCCCTTCCTGGAGAGCACTTCCTGTTTGCAGAGAGATGATCATGATGAATCTTGAGGCAGTGACACTGGGACGCCCACCCACTGTCCCAGCAGGAATGTCAGAAAAGCCAGCTCTGGGGGGTGCAAGCACATCCTCCCTGGAGCCACCATGAGCGAGGGATGAGGAGGCAGCACCGGAGAGCCTGGTCAGCTCAGCAGCAGGGCTGGCTTGTCTCACACCTCCCTGTCGAGCCGAGCCTGCTGTCCTGGCAGCAAGGGCCTGACCCTTGGTGAAAAGCACACCCAGAGCAGGGCGCTAGGCCAGAGGGGGCCGAGGCCAGAGGGGAGGGCCCTCCACACAGAGCACCCTTGGGACAAACTCAGAGAGAGAGCAACACCAGGCTTCCTGATGGCCCTGCACGGAGGACACTGCCCTGCAAGAGCACTGGACACCCCTTGCATCTTCTGCACGCAGGCCACTGGAGACTCCCAAGGATGCCTGGGCCCTGGGGCCACGTCTCTTGTGCATGTGACATGTGCATCTGCGCGCTGCCCTGCAAGAGCACTGGACACCCCTTGCATCTTCTGCACGCAGGCCACTGGAGACTCCCCAGGATGCCTGGGCCCTGGGGCCACGTCTCTTGTGCATGTGACATGTGCATCTGCGCGGGTGGCTTGAGGGGTGGTGGGCACTCCCCCAAATGCTGGTTCTGTTCAGCACCACTGAGTTAGCTGCTCTGGCACAGTTTAAAAATAATCCTATCCCCCTGGGGCTCAGGCAGACCTAAACTGCCTATTCTGTGGAAATACCTGATGGGGAGGCAGGCAGGAGGGCTGGCTGCTCTGGATGGGCAAATGGAGGGGGTGGCCATTGAGTGGGACATGGTGCCCAGCCAGGACAGAGGTGGGAGGAGCTGGTCTGAAGGGCTAGGCCAGGAGGGCAGAGCAGAGTGAACGCAGCAGGAGGCAGGCAGGCAGTCCAGGTGGACAGCAGTGTCAGCACCAAGCTAGAGGCCGGCAAATGCTGGTGGTAGACAGGAAGTCCAGCTCCGTGAAGATGTACAGTCATGAACTTGGAAAGCCTGGCAGAAGAAGCAGGCTGAGCCAGCGTGTGGATGCCAGGCAGGACTGTGGGCTTGATCTGCAGCAATGCAGAGCACCGTGTGTTTGTAGTGGCGGGGTGAGGGGCACCAGCCTGGGCAAGGCACAGATGGTGCTTGTCTCAGTTTTCTCTTCTGTACCCAAGGAGACTAAGAGTTCACACCTCACAGGGTTGTTGTAGCTAAAATGAGTTAATGCACATGAAGAGCTCAGAACAGCAGCTGGCACCTAGTAAATGCTCTCTGAGGCTGGCTACCCCACCGCCATCCCCATCCCCGCCACCTCCTCCACCACCTCCATCATCTCCACCACCACCACCACC
>NW_007732294.1:8798-10715 GCF_000696425.1 Galeopterus variegatus | reverse complement strand
CCACCACCACCACCACCCTCATTACTTTGCTGCCATCCTGAGGCTTCCAAACAAAAGCAGAGTTGCCAGTTTTGATCCAGACAAGCTGTGGGAGGAAAGCTGAGCTGTAAAGACCCACAGGGCCAGCTCCATGCTGTCTTGTCCACTGTTGTATCTGGAACCTTGCCTGATGCCTAGTGCAGGGCAGGTGTGAAGCACAGGCCCAGGGCAGGTTCTAGAAATTTGACAGTCCACGGGAGCCTCACTTTGGGAGCCAGCTGTATTCACTCACAAGCCAAGGCCTCCCTCATGGAAAATGTGACGACTTGTCCCAATCCGGGTGCTCCAAGTTTATGTCTCTGTCTGCAAAACCACAGAGAAGATGCTGACCTCTGCAGAGGGATGACAGCTTACTGAATATCTGGGTGTTCAATAAATGCTAGAAGCAGCTACTTTGCAGGCACCTATGGAGGACACTAGTCACCATCGTGGCAGTACAGTCTCAGTCCCAGGCTTAAATTCCTTCTTCCCAAAATGCTGCCAGAAGTCCTCAGTGGACAGCCCATGCCATCGTGGGCCCCATGAGGCCGAGAAGCCTTCCTGGTCTGCTGGGCACAGTGTAAGGGCAGGCCGGCTGAGCCCAGCACACAGGAAAAAGCAAGCGGCTACCCTGATACACACTGCGTGCCAGGACTTTCCCGAATGAGCTCTGGGGCTCTCCATGCTCCTGCTCCTGAGCAATTCTGTCTAACATAGAGCCCAGGCCTCCTGCTCAAAGCCCCCGTGGCCCATCTGCTCGGGGCTTCAAATGCAGGATGGCTCTCTTTGGGGTGATGACGGCCTTGCCCACCACACCACCACTCTAGCCTGAACTCCCATGGTGGGGAGGCCAGGGGACCCAGTGTGAGGTGCGCTGTCTCCCAAGACCCCTGTCCTCTTGGGCCCCCATCTGCGCAGAGTAACTGGAGGCCTGGAGGAGCACCTGGATGGAGGGGGGCAGATGAGGCAGCCCTGGCCTCAAGGCACCACTGTCCTGTGAGGACAGACACAGCCTATCTTCCTCATACAGCTGGCCTGAGCTCCCACCATGGAACAGCCGTCACTCTCCCCATTCAGTGCTGGAAAACCACTCACACGCATGGCAGGACTGCAACCAGGGACTCCCGTGCCTCCTGATGCCCACATGTCATCAGGCTGCCCCGGCCCAAGGGGAGTCTGGTCTCCCCCTCTGTCGAAGGGGAGTGAGGTCAGTGACTGGGCACCAGGGCCACCATCTGCCCACAGACCCAGCCTTGTGTCCTGAGGGGCCTTGCCGCACCCACCACCACCACACTCCCTGGCCCACCCAGACCAGCTGCTGCAGCCTTGCCAAGACGATGGGCACTCCTCAAATGCGATTTCCCAGCTGCTGCAGAGTTAATCACCAGCCCCGCTGGCAGTTCCTTCCGGCGGCTATGCAAAGGAAACTGCCAATTAGCTTACAATTAATTTCTTTCCTAGGGCAAGGCCTGGCTGGAAAAGAACTGGCCACCCAAGTGGCCTGCCAATGATTGTGTGTGGGTCACCAGACCCCTTCAGCTCCAGGACTCTAATGCCCACAACCCAGCTGACTGCAGCGTGCACCAGCCCTGCCTGGAGCAGTGGGGCCAAGGGGCTTTGACCCTTGTGCCTTCAGCCTGGGCAACCGTCTCCCATGCACCCAACAGGGCACTGTGACTCAGAGCATGTCCTCATGCTAATACAAACAAATCTGTCACCCCACATGTCTCGAGCTCCTTGAGCTGAGATGATCCCATCTCTGCCCCACTCTCAACAGCTTCCTCACCACGTCCATTGTCATCAGAGAGATTTCCACAGTGCATGCTTCGTGAGAGGCGCTGCTCTAAGCACCTCACATATACTGTCTCACTTAATCAACGCAACACCTGTCCGAGGTAG
>NW_007732294.1:7306-8249 GCF_000696425.1 Galeopterus variegatus | reverse complement strand
CTGCTCTAAGCACCTCACATATACTGTCTCACTTAATCAACGCAACACCTGTCCGAGGTAGGGACTGGTAGGATTCCTGTGTCACAGAGGAGGAAACTGAGACAGAGAGAGGCTAAGCACCTTACCCTGGGCCACACAGGCAGTGAGCTAGTGAGCTAGGGAGTACCCTTAAGTCAGGGTCTGGCTGGGCTCTTCTGCCTAGTAATGGCTGTGCACACACGTGCAGAGAAGCCGAGGCACCCAAGCCACCCGCCCACTTGCGTGCAGCCCCAGTCCGAAAATGTCAACATAAATAGCCATCCACAGTTTCCCTCAGCCTCCCCTAAAAGACGGTGCCCCTAGAAGTTTCCTTGCACAAACTGTTCTTTAACATTTCAGTAAAATGTGGCTGGGGAGAAGTCCTGAAATGGGGCAGAGGCCCAGGAAGGCAAGACCTGCTGGGAGCTTGCTCAGGCAGCGCCCATCCGCTATGGGTTGGCACAGTAGTGGTCACCTTTATGGGGGGAGCACTAGCTAGATACCCACCTGATACTAGGGACCTCCCACGTCCATCCCTGCTGGACACAGGAGAGCCACCTGAGCCTTGAGAGGTCCTGCCCTCTGCCCTTGCCAGGTCCTGGTGCCACTAAACACTTAAAAAGGTGGATGCTGCAAAGCCATGCGAGCCTCTGTATGTCCACGGTGACACACATGAGTTACACCTCTGGTGTGGGGGGTTGGGACAGCCCCCAGGGGAAGCAGTTCCCACGTGTGCCTCCCCTGCAATGACTGGGTCAGATGCATCTCCACGTGCAACTTGTGGGCAGCTGGAAGGCCAGCCTATGGTCTGGAAGTGTCCTTCTCATTCCAGGCTGAGAGGAAGGGCAGGGCAGGGTGGCCGGCAGGGCCACCTCAGGTCACACTGCCTACATCTGGACCCTGTTATCAAGCCCCTGGGCACAAA
>NW_007732294.1:0-6776 GCF_000696425.1 Galeopterus variegatus | reverse complement strand
AGGGCCACCTCAGGTCACACTGCCTACATCTGGACCCTGTTATCAAGCCCCTGGGCACAAACACTCAACTTCAAGAGTAAAAAGGAACCCAAACCCAGGGCCGAAGCAGTCGTACAGAGGAACAGACACCCAGGGTCATGGCACCAAGTCCTTAACTGATGCCACCTCGATGTGTGACAACTCATGCCTCTCTCTGGTGTTCAGTTTCCCCATCTTTAAAATGAAAGGGTTGCACCTGATGCTAAGGCTCCTCTCGGCTCGAATTCTGATCCCTTGAGTCTGTGTGACATCTGTGCAGGCATTCACCATATGAACCCCCTGACCGGGGCCAAGAGGCAGGACAGTGGTCCAATGGAAATAAGACAGGCTCTGCCCAGGTGGCCCCGAGAGTGGAGGCACATGGGGCCAGAGCAGGATTAGGATGGAAAGTGTCCTCCTAGGCCACTGATAAGGCAAGGAGACATGAGCTTACATCCAAAGGAGAGATTTCAGTGTGACACGAGGGAGCAGAAAGACTGGGCAGAGCGGGCCCACGCTCCTCCACTGCCAAGCCTGTGGCCTGGCTCATGCTCAGCCTCTCTGGCTCTGTCCCCAGCTGTGAATGGGACAGGAACTCCTCCCTGGAAGGACTGCTGGGGCAGCCTGGGCACAGAGCACCTGTCAGCAAATGGCAGTTCTCTGTCCTTCCCCTCATAATCTGGAATCGGATTTGCAGGGGCCCACAAAGGCTTCCTGCCACCCCTCAGTCAAGGCCTTCCTGCCTCCTCACCAGCCTCCACAGCAAAAAGGCGGCCACTGCCTCGGCATGCACCAGCATCCCAGGAAACAGTCCCAGGGGCAGCAGCAGGACCTCACACCACTGCAGTTACAGCGATCACCTTACGCCAGACCTGCCTGGTCAGTTGAAGCATCTGGATTAAGGCTGAGCAAAAGAAGGTAGCCCCCATTCCCCTGCTGCTGAGTCCTGCCTTGTCTGGCATGCGGAGGGCACTGATTCCCAGCACCCTCCCCCTTTGCCCATCCTTCAGGGAGCCTCTCGGGCTGGCTTCTCCCACAGGAGCTGTGATGCCTGTGCTTCTGGGGCGTTTACATTCAATGTGGCTGTATAGTCCAGGTCTCCCAAGAATGTCCTCAGGGTCCCAGTGGGTGGTGGTGACTCAATGCCCACATGAGGACATTGGATGAATCCATGTCCTCCTCTCAAGGGACCCGGGGCTCATGCACGGACAGATACATCACTGGATGGAGCTGTTCTCAACGATACATGGTGGAGATCAAACGACAGCAGGAAGATGACCACCCAGTTATACAACAGGCAGAGCACTTGGAGAGAGACTTCTCCAAAGAAGATACGCCAATGACCACCAGCACATGGAAAGACACTCAACATCACTAGTCATTAGGGAAACACAAACCAAAGCCACAAGATACCGCTTTGTACCCACGGGGGTGTTTAGAGTTAACAACAACAACAACAGAAAATAACAAGTGTTGGTGAGGATGTGGATACATTGGAACCCTTGTGCACTGCTGCTGGGGGTGTAAAATGGTCAGACACTGTGGAAAACAAAAGTTCCTTAAAAAATAAGACAGAATTACCTAGCAACTTCACTCCTACGTATGTACCTAAGAGAACTGAAAACTGGGACTCAGATATTTGTACACAAACGTTCATAGTAATATTATTCACAATAGCCAAAAGGTGGAAAACACCCAATTGTCCATCAACAGATGATGGGATAAGTAAATGTGGCGCACCCGTACAGTGGAATATTATTCATCCTTAGGGAGGAAAGACGTACTGACACATGCTACAATGTGGATAAAGCCTGAAAATGTTATAAGTGAAAGAAGCCAGACACAAAGGCCCATTTATATGAAATATCCAGATAGGCAGATCCACAGAGACAGAACGTGGATTGGTGGTTACCGGGGCTGAGGGGAGAGGGAATGGGGAGCAGTTGCTTAGTAGATATGGGATTTCCTTTTGGAGTGATAGAAATGTTCTGGAACTACACAGAGGTGATGTCTGTGCAACATGGTGAATGTGCTAAATGCCACTGAATTGTTCATTTAGATATGGTTCATTTTATTTTATATGCGAATTGCACCTCAATTAAAAAAAAGTGAACTGTAATAATTTGCCACCCTGCCCCTCCCCACCACAGGCCTGACCAGGAGAGGCCAGCCTGGAGGAGCTGGTGAGGAAGGACAAAAGTCTGGAGACCCCTGGGATCGTGCAGGCTCAGCCCAGTGTGTGTCCTCTCCACCTGGTGTTCTCTGTACTCCAGGCCTCCCTTGCAGTGAGAAGTGCCATGGGACAGGATCCCACCTGTGGAACACAAGTGGAGGCAGGCCCCCTCCAGGCCTGGCCCCTCAGCGCTCTGTGCCCTCCAGTGCACACAGCTGGGTGCACAGGCCAGAGTTGGAGCTGCTGGCGGGAGGTGGCCACTCCCAGGGCCTGGAGGACGTGCCAGACTGTGCCATGAGCAGGACACAAATGGACTGTATTAAGCCACCGAGACTGCGGGGTTTCTGTCACCAAGGACAGTCTCGCCTGCCCTCGCAGATACAGGTAGGAGGCGCTCATCAGTTGGGTCGTTCCAAGGCTCTGTGGGACCTGTGCACAAGTCTCCTGCAAAGACCACCTGCACGCTGCCCACCTATCGTGGGCCACACAATGCAGCCGAACCTCTCTGTGCATCCCCAACTCACCCCCCACCCTCATGTCCTCATACCCTAAGCACACATTTGCCCCAGAATTTTCGAGGTCATCACTTAAATTTTGGGAAGTTACATTTTTTTATTTTTCCCTTTCTGGAACAAAAGGGTGAGAACTTTCTGGAATCACAGAGGCTCATGGGAGACTGGAAAGTTTTGATGACCTTTGTCCTGCCCCCCACCACCCTCTGCCCTGGGGCTACACTGCTCCTTAGGCACTCCCCTGGAGCCCTGGTGTTCTGCAGACCCAGACACCAGCACCCCACATCACAGAGGAGCGAAGTGCCAGCACGCAAGTCTGGGAGGGGGCTCAGGTCCCCCAGGACCTGGGTCTGCAGGGCCACTGGCATCTCCCCTGAGCAGGTCCCAGAACTGGGCCTAGCCTGCCTCAGAGGCCCAGCCCCAGCCTAACCAGGTATCACTGGTATCAGCAATATCAGGAAAGCCTGTACCAGCTGGCCCACCAGGTGGGCACATACCTGTCCAGGTGCACAGGTCATCAGGTGCACAGGTGACCTTTTTGTAATGGTGCTCAGCCTGCTGTACTTTGCGAAGCCACCCATGAGGCAAAAGCAAACAGAGGTGTTTGCTCAGGGCTGGCCACCTGCTCTCCTCCAGGGCCCAGGTGCAGATGGACAGGAAGAGATGGCCCGCTCTTCCCATCCCTCCCCTGCAGCGCATGGCCAGGGCACCCTCCCTTCCTGGCTGCCCACTGCCCACTCCCACCCTAACCTCGCTGTCTGCCTGCCCCACTCCTATCTGAAATATCGCACATGCAGGTGAGATAAGTTACCTAGTGTTTCCTTTCCTGCTCATCCCTGCAAAGGCACAGCTTGTGAGGCCAAAGGGCCCTTCTGTTGTCTTCCCAAGCGCATCTCTCTTGGAGAGTGTTTGCGGGCTGATCATTGCTACTGTTACTTTTACTACTGTTACTATTCAGTCACTGGCACACAACAACAATTGCAGAAAATGAAGCGGAGGAGAGCCCATGGCTGGGGTGGAGAGCAGGGCCTGGACTCACCCGCAGGGCAGCACCAACAGGAAGGGTCCTCCCACACATCCACAGGTGGGGGCTTCCTCAGTGCAAATGCAGACACTCCCACAGGACGGCAGGATGTGCTAATGAGTGGGGAGGGAGGCTGGCTGCCTCTCCAACTCTGTCCTTTTTTCTTGGGTACCCACTTGGGTGTTTTCTTCTCCCAGTGAGTCCTGGGGCACAAGGACAAGGAAACACAGTTGCAAGCAAGACCCCTGAAGCCCAGCCTCCTGGCCCCAGCACCCCCTTCAGCAAAGTAGCTTCTGTCAGATGCCAGGACCTCAGGAAGACGCTGGGTGCAGGGGCTGCATCCTGGCTGTCCTGGACACCCCCTACACCACCACAGCACAGAGGTCTTCCTGCCATGCCTGGAGCACATGTGCCCCTTCCCTCCAGCCACTCTGACAGGCCCTGCCTGGTGCTGGTCCCCACACCCACCAGACTCCCAGACATCAGCTAAATCAGCAGCCCATCTGAGAAACCAGCTGAGACCCAGATGCTCCTGTTTTAGGCATCGGAGCAGGCATCACACCTCACTTCCGTATCTGGGCCAGGCTGTCCCCAGAGCACCTGGAGCTCCAGGTAGGTGACTCCCCAGTGGGTGGGCAGGCTCAGGACCCCTCCTCAGCCCCACCCCTGGTACCCACCACCCCTGGTCCAGAGAAGGGGCTTTCTGAAAGCCAGAGACCCAGGGGTGGGAGGTTCCTAAGTCCTCTCCATAGGCTCCAGAGTCCACAGGCTATGGGAGCCTCAGTCTCCTCACCTGTGAAATGGGGAAAAAAGGCCACAACCCTTGCAGGGTTGTCTGGAGGATAAAGTGAGCTAGCAAACAGGCACAGCACAGGACCAGCACTCTGTCAGCCCTTGGTGGGTGGCAATTGCTGGTATCAGCCATATCCGGTTCAGATAAGGGGACCTAGAGGGTCCTCTGTCAGGGCAGGGGGGGAAGTCCCCAAGGGTAGTAGCAGCTTCCAGGCCCTCCCTTCCCCTTGGCACCCCAGGCTCCGTTTTAACAGATACCATCATTTTTAATTAGTTTTCTCCTCCCCTGGCTAAAAGGCCATTAGCTCCCCATTAGGTGGATGCATCCCATTTTCTTCACACCACCAAGGAAACAGTGATTTACTTAGCTAGTCCCTAAAGCAATTCTGCAGAATAAAGGCAATTTAGCGAATGGGCTCAATAAACTTCCCCATTTGCTCTCTGTTTGCAGGCCCCACCCTCAGGAGCCCACCAGCAGGCCCAGCCCACCAGTAAAGGGAGCAGACAGCTCCTGGAGGCCAGAGGGACTTGGGGCTGGAGTGCAGGAGAAAGAGGCCAGGGCCCAGGTGAGCATGGGGAAGCAGTGCCAGTCTTCCCTGACCCCCAGCCAAAGAGTGGGGAGGGGACAAAAGAGAACCAAAGAAGTAGGCAGAGCTGTGTCTGCCTGGCCCAAGGTGTCCACTCTGACGCCTGGTGGCGTGGGGATGGGCCCTGTCAAGTCATGGTGCAGGGAGCAGAAGGTCTGGGATCCGCAGGCAGAGAGGGCAGGTATTCTTGCAGCTAGAGGTGCTGAGTGAACGGAACCCAAGAAGCCAGGCCAGGAAGAAGAGAGACAAGAGGCTTGCCAAAGAGCTGCAGGAGTCACGACATATTGGCCATGACCCAGACGCTGGAACTCAGTTTCCTCATCTATGCAATGGGGATAGCCGTACCTGTGCTGAACAGCAAAAGGCCAGAAACATGTAGGAACTACTCTTAGATGGAGGTTCCCTAGCTCTGGTTCCAGGATACCCAGGGCTGGTGGGCTGTGCCCCATGTGAAAGAAGAGGTGAGGGGCATGTGTTCCTGTGTGCACATGCAGGGTGCCAGTGTGTGTGTGAGTGGTAAAAGAGGGATGGGTTTCCCGTGGGTGCCTGGGTGAGGGTGGTGGTAGGGGTGTTAAGGAGTACGTGTGTGGCCACAGGCCTCATGAGCAGGTCTTTGTAAGGAAGGGCAGGACTGTGTCTTGGTGATGACCGAACATGAGTGTGAGTGTGAGCTGGGGAGAGACCTTCACTCTCTAGAGACCCAGCCCATCTCCCAGGCGAGTCCGCAAGGGGGCGCTCGAGGCTGAGCTGCTCCTGCTGGGGTGGGTCGGGGAGCAGAGCTGGGGCTCACTAATGGCAGCCTGGAACAGCCCAATGAGAGCAGGGCTTGGCAGCTCCAGGGTTGCTGCACCAGGTAAAGAGCCCCTGCAGGCCCCTGCAAAGGCCCCAGCTGTTTCCTCCAGGGCGTGGGGCTGCCTCTCCACTCCTGGTGCCACCAACTGTGGTTTCTCAGTCATCCTAGGGGATGGGGGTGGGGATGGGGGCTCACATTCCCTGGATTGGGGAGGCTGTCTGCTGCCACCCAACTCTGTAGGGCAGCAGCCTCAGCACGGAAAGCTACCTGCATTCCTACCAAGTGCCACAGGCTGGCTCCAGGATCCTGGTCCTTGAAGCCTCGCTGGGCACAACTAAGCACAAGTCTGTGTGAAGGTGTGGGGAAGTCTTCTGCAGGCTGACCAGCACGTGGGCTTCAGGCTCGCACCTAACCACATGCCCACAACTGCAAAACTGCAACCCAGAGTCACCAGAAAGCTTCAGAACACATTGTTGACCTCTATTCTGTGTAAAGCTCCTACCTGTCTCCCCATGAAGCATTGTGACCCCAAAGTCCCAATACTGGGAACAGACTACTCACCTCCATTCTTGCCGGTCACACAAACGAAGCCTTGCACAGGTCCCTGAAACCAAAGTCTGTGCAGGACCCGGGACTAGAGGCAGAGTGACCATGGCCTCTTCTGTTCCCAAAATCTCCAGGGAGAGAAAGCCCTTTGTAAGGAGTGGGGGAGGATGGCCGAGTTTCTCTCCGTCCCTCTCAGAGAGAAACTTGGGTCATACCTAAGTACTCAGTAGCGGATCTAGTCAGGGCCACTCGACTTGCGCAGCAGGGTGCGGGGTGGGGGAGGGGTTCTACAGCCCTGAGGTTCCTTCTGCCAGGATTTGAGGGTGGGGAC
>NW_007732293.1:139959-152885 GCF_000696425.1 Galeopterus variegatus | reverse complement strand
TTGATTTTGGTATATAGTGAGACATAGGGGTCTAGTTTCTTTCTTTTGCACTTTGGATGGCCACTTTTCCCAGCACTATTTATTGAAGAAGCTGTCCTTTCCCATTGTGTGTTCTCGGTGCCTTTGTCAAAGATTGGTTGGCTTTAGATATGTAGATTTACTTCTGGGTTCTCTATTCTGTTCTGTTGGTTCATGTGTCTGTTTTTATGCCAGTATCATGCTGTTTTGATTACTATAACTTGATAGCATATTTTGAAGTAAGGTAGTGCAATGCCCCCAGCTTCATTCTTTTTGTTCAAGATTGCTTTGGCTATTCGGGTCTTTTGCAGTTCCATATGAATTTTAAGATTGTTTTTTCTATTTCTGTAAAGAATGTCATTGGTATTTTAACAGGGAGTGCACTGAATCTGTAGACCACTTTGGGTAGTATGGTGATTCTGACAATACCAATTCTTCCAATCCATGAACATGAATGTCTTCCCATTTTTGTGTGTCCTTTTTAATTTCTTTCATGAGTGTTTTGTATTTTTCATTGTAGGGATCTCTTACATCTCCTTGGTTAAATTTATTCCTAGGTATTTTACGTTTTTGGTAGCTATTGTAAATGGGATTGCTTTCTTGATTTCTTTTTGAGCTACTTTATTTTTGGTGCATAGAAACGTTACTGATTTTAGTGTGTTGATTTTGAATCCTGAAACTTTACTGAATTTATTTATCAGTTCTAAGAGTTCTTTACCGTTGTAAATGGGATTGCTTTCTTGATTTCTTTTTGAGCTACTTTATTTTTGGTGCATAGAAACATTACTGATTTTAGTGTGTTGATTTTGAATCCTGAAACTTTACTGAATTTATTTATCAGTTCTAAGAGTTCTTACCAAAGTCTTTAGGGTTTTCTATATATAAAATCATGTCATCTGCAAACTGGGACAACTTGACTTCCTATTCTCCACAGGATGCCCTTTATTTCTTTCTCTTGCTGAATTGCTCTAGTTGGAACTTCCCTTACCATGTTAAATAAGAGGGGTGAGAGTTGGCATCCTTGTCAACTTTTCAAGAAGCTTTCAACTTTTTCCCATTGAGTATGATGTTAGTTGTGGGAGTGTCATGTACGTCTTTCAATGTGTTGAGATACTTTTCTTCTATACCTAATTTATTGAGGTTTTTTTTTTTTTTAGTCATGAAGGGGTGTTGAATAATGAAGCAGTGTTCAATTTTATCAAATGCTTTTTCTGCACCTATTGAGGTGATCATATCATTTTTGTCTTCTATTTTGTTAATGTGATATATCACATTGATTTGTATATGTTGACCATCCTTGCATCCCTGAGATAAATCCCACTTGATTATGGTGCATAATTCTTTTGATGTGCTATTGAATTCAATTTGCGAGTATTCTGTTGAGAATTTCTGCATTGATATTCACCAGGGATATTGGCTGTAGTTTTCATTTCTTGTTGTGTCCTTTGATTTTGGTGTCAGTGTGATGTTTGCCTCACAGAATGAGTCTGGAAGGTAAATGTCTGGACTAGCATAAATTTAGGTATGAAAACCTGATTGCGGTACTATCTAGTTATTATGGGTATGTTACAAATTACTCAGTAACAGTGTTATGCTAGTAGATTCTATGAGTCAGGACTTCAGACAGTGAGAATGGTCAGTCTCTTTTCCATGGTGTTTGGGGCCACAGATAGAAGACCTAAGTTAAAGGCTGTAAGCTAGAGTTATCTGAAGCCTCCTTCACTCACGCATTTGGTTACTGATGCTAAATGTCAGGTGGGCCCCCAGTTCCTATGTGAGACTCTCCACATGATTTCTCTTCATGGGCTACTTTGGACTTTCTCACAACATGGTGGCTGGGTTCCAAGATCTAGTATCTTGGGAGAGAGAATGGGATGAAAGTTCTATTGCCTTTTATGACCTAGACATCAGCATTACTTCTTCTGTATTCTATTGGACTGAAGTGAGTCACTAAGGCTGGCCCATGTCCAAGGGGAGGGAACAGAGACCCACAATTCTTGATGGATGAGTATTAATATCACCTGTAAGAAGGCCATGTGGGATGGGATTTACTTATATGGCCATCTTTGGAAAATGTACTCTATTACAATGTATATTCGATATAACTATCCTCTTTTATTATAAAAATATGTGTGTTAAAATTCACAAAGGAACATGCATTTCTGATTTCTATACAATAATTATAACACTTGTAGCCCAAACTATATAAAAATATATTGTAATTAGTACTTTTTACTCATCTTCAAATATTTTTGTACTCAACCTTATCAAGGTAATGTCTCATCTTCTGCATTTTTTTCTATCAATAATAGCCTGGAAAGTTTTTAAGTTTTGAAACTATAAAACAAGCAAAGTTTTCACCAAAATAGTTTTCATATATTGAGTTGTTGCCCAACAGCACATATAGGGACAATTAAATGATTGCTGATTATTTTGCAATCATAGTTGATGTGTACAAGATGACCCTAGAATCAAAAAGGATGTCAGGTGATGAACTAACCGGGCTTGTTAATTTACCCCAGAGTCTATCCATTCTTGTTCCTGGAAAGACCCTCCTTATTTTAAGTCTTGACCATTTTTACATCCCACTTCCTACTGAAGGCATCCATGCCTAGAACAAAGAGCTCACCCCTCCTTTACACATTTTATTCTCTTTTACTTTAATGTCACAGAGCTCATTTAGTTCCTGTTTCTCTGATTACTTTCTGGTTTAATTTTGCTCCTTAAATAAATTCTTAGCATGCTGGTTGGCAGAGGGGTGTGGGGAATTGTCAAGTCCCTCCCACCCTTAAAAGAAAAAAACACACACACACTTTAACTAGTACAGCTCTGCATACAACAGAGATATCTGTAAATAATTATTGACATCTTCCCTTATTATAGTTGTGCCATTTGAAAAGCCTTCACACATATTTGGAAGGAAGGAGTTCTGTTTCATGGAGCGAGAAAGAGAAGAGAACAGATCATGACATCCATATAAAATTGTCAGTGACAAATACATGGATAAATAACTCATTTGGGAAAGAAAAGAAATCTGAAAAATTCTGATAATAACCAGGAATGCATACCAAGAAAAAAGGAGATAGTACCTTTATAGAGCTTCATTCAGTCATATAAAACATTTAAAGTAGACACTGAATCTTTTGAAAACCTTCAGTCACCTCAGGATCATGGGTTTTTTACCAGACAGGCCTTACCTGCCAGTTCATTATTCTTGTGTTCATTCACTTTGTGGAGTTATGTAGACCATTCATAATCTCAAGAGGCACAGAGGTTATTTAACACAATTTTTAAAAGCACCTGTTCAAATGGATTTGTGGCCTTTGACATGATATTATGCAGCTTAACAGGGGCAGAGTCTGGTTCATGGAGTCAATACCTTTTTTCTACTTCACACTCAGGAACTGAGACTAAATGATTCTGTCATGCCACCCTTCTTTCTACTTTCGTCACCTTTATTTTTTCACATTCTAGGTCATACTTTCCAACACAGTTTGGTGTAATAATGAAACAATGCAGTCATAAAAATGTCTTAAGAAAGAGTTTTCCGCAGCAGGGATCCAAGGCAGACTTACACATAGACTCAGAAGAACCTATCTGAAGCCCCTTTTCCAGGGGACATGAGGTTATCATCGTTTGCTTTGCAAATATCACCATATAGTGAACCCTACCTTTGCTTCATTGTTAATTCTTTCACACCCTCCAAAAGCTCAAAGGTCTTTTCTTTTTCATTTAAAAATGTTTCTTCTCGTGTTTAGTACTTATAAACAAGAATTACCATTTACTCATTAATTTCTAGATTTTATATAAGAATGTCAGATTTTTTTCAAGTAGAAACTATTTCTACAAACTTTGAAATTTCTGAAGAAAAAATATATTTGGAATTTGAATATGGCTAAGATTTCAAATGTTTTCCAAAACCATTTACTAAGGCTTCAGTAGAAACGTTTTTGACCTCTATTTCCAGGAAGGGCACTTACTGCCAGTTGCTCTTATCTTAAATCTGTTTAGCAAGAGCAGGCATAGAAAGATAAAAAGCACTGAAACAGTTTCTCTGACAGCAAATTCTTGATGGCTATAGAAAGTGATTAAAAATACACAGCCTGGTAGGTTGGATTGCTCGAGAAGGGGAAAAGGGGGTGGAGTGGGAGTTCATGTATGCTATGACGTTGTCAGGATGGGATATGGTCAGGATGTAGTTTACAAAAGAAAATGACATCTGTTTCTTCTATAAAAAAATGTTGGCAAGTTCTAACTTGTTATAGGACCTGTCCAATCTATTTGATCATGTCTGACAAAAACTCTGTCCTAGAGCTCATGACAACTAAAAGGATGACTTGTTTTCTGTAGGCTTTCTGACTTGTATACTCACCTATTTGTAAGACAACTTCTCTAGTGTTTTAGTATAATGCAATCCTTGAAACCTGGACCTGGGATAATAGTAAAAGTAAGAAGAAACCCTTATCTTACAAGAACGTGCTTATAATTTGTGAGCTCTCTTGGGTGACCTTATGGTAAATTACATTATATATTGTGGGGTCTTTTTTTCTGCTCCTTGGATAGTTTTTGGTTTATAGACATAGATATTTACATCATTTTTTGCGCAGCATAGCCAGGATCCTATCACTATCTGAGGATGAGAGGTCAGTGTTAGTGTTAATTGTTTAATTACCCTCACATCGTGAACTATAGTAAAGCCAGTATTAGTGAACCTGGTTTGTCCCTTACTTCCATTCTTACTCTTTTTCTCTTTCATTTTCCTCAAGCAGCTTTCTTAACTGCCTTCTCAGTGTGTCTAGATTTACAAATGGCTCATTTGTTGCCCAAAATTTACTCCAAGTTTCATGCATCTGAAAAACAAAGCCAAACAATGGATGTATATAAACAACAGATATTTACGAAGTGCCTAACACATGCTAGTCTTCCAAAACCCACTGGAGACACAGGACCAAGATTTGGAAAAACCGAACACCAGTTAGCAAAAATAATTCCATCTCCAATTCACCTCATCGCCTTCTTATTAACTCTTTTTCTTTTATTTTCATTGGATCTATTCACCACTTTCTCTAATTTTAAACAGCTGCATTTGTTTTCAGAGTATGAAGCTAAAGCTTCTTTGAGCACTTTTAAAAACACTAAGCTAATTATGATGTACTTTGTTTTTATTTCTCTTCTGCAACTCAAATTTAAGCTTGGAAATTTTTACAAATGAATATAGCCAAATACAGACCATGGTTTGCACAATCGAAGTTTAGAGTAAATCTAAAAATTAAAATAATTTCTGATATTCCAGTTCAGCTAATCAATTAATAAACAATGTGAAGTAAGAGTCCCGAGATAACCATCTTGGATGGATTTTTGCAAAGGGCAGTCATGACTGTCTTACAACCCAGTGCAATTCACAAGTGCAGAACACCAAGCTTGCCTAATATACACATCGGAATTAAATCAATATAGATTAAAAAATAAGTCCCATATCCACCTCCCTCTATATAATGTCCATTCCACAGGGCCCAAAAAAACCACACAAAGAAGAAAATATATTTGTTGCCTTTTAAATGACAAATTACATTTTTTCTTCAAATGGTTTAAACAAATGGAGATACACAGGATACTAAATTAAAAGTTTGTATCAACCCTTTGATATAAGGCTATAGTTTTCAGCTTCTTATTGCTGAATGATACGAAATATAAAATTTACATTAGTAAATTATTAACAAAATGAATTGGTTGCCAAACATTCAAATTTTTTTTTTACTTAAAAGTGAGCATCTATTGTCATTCTGGAGGAAAAATTGATTTTGAAAAACTTCTTATTGCTGAATGATACGAAATATAAAATTTACATTAGTAAATTATTAACAAAATGAACTGGTTGCCAAACATTCAAATTTTTTTTTTACTTAAAAGTGAGCATCTATTGTCATTCTGGAGGAAAAAATGATTTTGAAAACAGTGGAAGAGAGAAAAGACACTTGACCCTTTAAAGCATCTATGTTTTCTAACTTATGGTGAGAAAAATCCAACATTCCCATTAGAATTTACTTTTCTTGAGAAGGAAGAAAAGGAAGGTTTGCAAAGAGAATTAAAATGATATGATCTATACAACCTGCACGTAAACAAAAAGATGCAAAAAATAAACTTTCAATCTGGAGTATTTTTGAAAATGAATTCCATATTTTCCTCAGCTGCACATAAAATTATTTGCTAGAAATGAAAAATGAGTTAAAAATGAAGATGTTTTAACATCTTTTAAATGTCTTTTTGCTTAATTCTTCTGCTTGGTTAAGGGAGAAAATAAACCGTATTTTATTTAGAAATTCAGCCAGTTGGAATTCGTTTTGGAAAGGCCAAGGAAGTGAAGGCATTTGGAACTATTTCTTCAAAGACCTACAGAGTGAAGGAGAGACATGGTAGAAATAAGGGGAACACTGGAAGTAATTTAGGAATTGAACCTGAATGCAAAGAAAAATGGGAAAGCAAGCAGGAACCATCACTTATAACACTAACCTGGAGGTGACCTTTTATTTTTTCTGGAGATACACCATTGTCCAGCATCATAACACATACTGAGATAAACGGGAGTTAATTTTAGAGGCAGCAGGAGTAGAACAAGTTTTGAAGCACAAAAATGCTGAATCTAAATCTTATTTTGCACCACTTTCCAGTCCTAGGATTTACAAAGTACCCAACTTTTAGACCCTCGGTTTCTTTATCTTTAAAATGGGGATAATCTAGTTATGTCATGGGAGTTACTCTGAGAATGATACAGTAACACATGTAAAGCACAGTACCTGGCACACAGTAGTTATTTAAAAAATATAAATTAGCTTTTTTCTTCCAGTTTGCCTAGAAACAGAAGAGTTTGATTTGGGAACAAAGACACAATAAAAAGAAAAACAGTGAAGCAAATAACTCATCCTGCACAAGGAACTTTAAATGAACAAATGCTCCCAGGTATATTATTTATTCATACAAATTCTTAGTGAGTTCCCGTCATGAAGGGAGAAAATAAACCGTATTTTATTTAGAAATTCAGCCAGTTGGAATTCGTTTTGGAAAGGCCAAGGAAGTGAAGGCATTTGGAACTATTTCTTCAAAGACCTACAGAGTGAAGGAGAGACATGGTAGAAATAAGGGGAACACTGGAAGTAATTTAGGAATTGAACCTGAATGCAAAGAAAAATGGGAAAGCAAGCAGGAACCATCACTTATAACACTAACCTGGAGGTGACCTTTTATTTTTTCTGGAGATACACCATTGTCCAGCATCATAACACATACTGAGATAAACGGGAGTTAATTTTAGAGGCAGCAGGAGTAGAACAAGTTTTGAAGCACAAAAATGCTGAATCTAAATCTTATTTTGCACCACTTTCCAGTCCTAGGATTTACAAAGTACCCAACTTTTAGACCCTCGGTTTCTTTATCTTTAAAATGGGGATAATCTAGTTATGTCATGGGAGTTACTCTGAGAATGATACAGTAACACATGTAAAGCACAGTACCTGGCACACAGTAGTTATTTAAAAAATATAAATTAGCTTTTTTCTTCCAGTTTGCCTAGAAACAGAAGAGTTTGATTTGGGAACAAAGACACAATAAAAAGAAAAACAGTGAAGCAAATAACTCATCCTGCACAAGGAACTTTAAATGAACAAATGCTCCCAGGTACATTATTTATTCATACAAATTCTTAGTGAGTTCCCGTCATTTTAATCCCTGAGTATCTGCTATGGGTCAAATATGTCCCCCAAAAGTTCATGTATTGGAAACNTTAATCCCTGAGTATCTGCTATGGGTCAAATATGTCCCCCAAAAGTTCATGTATTGGAAACTTGATCTCCACTGTAACATTGTCAAGAGGGTGGGAAATCCAATTATGGTACTTGAAAGCTGGGACCATTGAGAGGTGATTGGATTGTGAGGACATTGCCCTCCTGAATTGGTTAATCCATTTATGAAGTAATGACTTATCACAGGCGTGATTCTGATGGCTTTATAAGGAATGCAAGTGAGATTAGCTCTCTCTTGCTCAGTCCACTCTTGCTATGTGACATCCTGGTCACCACAGGACCCTGTAGAGAGTTCCCACTTCCTGGACTGTGGACTTCCCAGCCTCCAAAACTAAATAAATAAATAAATAAATTTCATTCAATTCTTGCTATGTGACATCCTGGTCACCACAGGACCCTGTAGAGAGTTCCCACCTCCTGGACTGTGGACTTCCCAGCCTCCAAAACTAAATAAATAAATAAATAAATTTCATTCAATAAATAAAATAAATTTCATTCTTTTATAAATTACCCAGTTTCAGGTATTCTGTTACAGCAACAGAAATGGACTAATACAGGATCAAAACACAAATAGAACAAGTCTTGCCCTTTGTAAATAGGGAAGACAGTAGAGTAAGGAAGACACTCATAGTCACCAAAAACTGTGGTATGTTGTGACAGGTAAGAGCATGAATGCATAGAGGAAGGAGCAATTAAATATGCCTGCAGCCGAAAATGGATTTGCAGACCAGATGAGTTGGGATCTTCAAGAATAAGTAGAATAATGCTTCTTAAAGTGTGGTGCCAGACCAGAAGCAGGACCACATGAGAACTGGTTAGAAATGCAACATTTAGGGTTCCCGATGTACTAAATCAGAAACTCCAGAGGTGGGG
The DNA here is from genome assembly GCF_000696425.1 of Galeopterus variegatus. Taxonomy (NCBI): domain Eukaryota; kingdom Metazoa; phylum Chordata; class Mammalia; order Dermoptera; family Cynocephalidae; genus Galeopterus; species Galeopterus variegatus. The sequence goes on along the minus strand of NW_007732293.1, from coordinate 144,198 downwards.
CCCAAGAATCTATGCTCTAACAAATCCTACAGGTAATTCTAATGTACACTAAAATATGAGAACCATGGAAGTGGAGCTCCCCAAGCAGATGAGAATTGGGGAGGGTGATGTTTTAAGGACATGTTCAGACAGCAAAGGAAAATTTCCAATGACAGGAGTATAGCGTGCAAGGAGGTGAGGGGCAATAGGTGAGAGTGGTTCAGCAGCCTAGCTCCAGGCTGTGGAAGGCCTTATATACCATGTTAAAGAGTTTGAACTTCATCATGTAAGAAACAGGGGTCAGGCGCATTACAGACAGCCTAATTTCTCTTCCCTTCAAATTTCTGCACAGGAAGTGGGAAGCAAGCATACATAATAAAAAGTGAAAAAGTCCTATTAAAGATGTTTGATAAAAGCATCAACAATGTCTTTAGAATGCATTCTACTACAATTCCATATGCATTGTCGTTCAAAGCAGCTCTGGTCCAGTGGGCGAATGCTGGATTTGGAGAGAGAGGAGCTAACGATTCCTGGCTGGGCAGCCTAGGAAAAACGATTTAACTTTATTAAACTTTAGTTTTCTTATGTGGAAAATGGGCAAAAAGATGTTCCAAGAGGTGTGAGAATTAAATGGATTAGGCATGTTAAAGTCACTGTGAAATTTAAAGCATATAGACATTGCAAGATAATCTTAATATAACTTAACCCTTTTACTTCTTTCTGTAGGGTATGTGTGAATAAATATTAAAAAGGGGTATTCTAACTGCTGGGAAAATAAACATATCAAAAATAATTACTTTTTTTCTATGCCAAAGAATGTCTTGATCAGGTAGGGCCACAAATACAAAATCAGAACCTACCAAAACTGAACGGAAGGAAGAAATATCCAAGGGTCAGGCACTCAGAGTGGAAGAGAAAAACCCAGATCTTGCTGCCTCTGGCCCACATTCATGTGTGGATATAATTAAGAACTGACAGTTAATGACAGCACAGCACAACCAGGGACAAAATTGGGGCCACTGTGCAAAAGGTAAAAAGTCTTTGAGTTTTGCACCTGGATGTGAATGAAGATCAGACTAGATGCTGATCCTAGACACAGATAAGAGAAAGCCTTCCAATGAATTACACTCAGACTCCAGGATTAGAGGAGTTTCCAATTTCAGATGCAAAGGCAGAATTTTACCATCAACAAAGCCAAAGGGGAAATGACATTTGAAAACGAACAGATAGAGTTTTTTGACTTCTCTTGGCTGAAAGCCATGTGTACAAGCCAAAAGGACCGGAGTCAAAGTCAGTTAAAAGTAGAAGTAATTGCAGACATCCCGCCAAGTTGTGGGTAACACAAAAAATCCGACTTCTTTGGGGAACTGGCTTTAGCCATAAAATGCATGGGAAAAAATCAGTGCAAATGAAAATAAAGATACAGTACACGAAACATCAGAATCTGTCAGACTCGCTAGTACTAACAAGGGACTTTAATCTCTTGTTTCTTCCTTTGTATAAATGCACCCTACTGTTATTTTAGCTGTTGCTGTAATAGATGCTAAATCCAGGCAGTGGCAAAGTATTACAGACAAAGACAAAACTGAGATGTTTTTAAAAGAAGTTTGTATGTGGTTTTATTAAGTACATTAGATAAATAAATTTATAAATGGCTCTGGTGCTATATTTAAATCCTAAGAGATTTTAGAAACATTTTTTTTTTTAATACAAAGATTGGATGCTTACAGTTGAAACTTTGGGGTATTCAGAAAGTATGAAAAAAATGACAATTATGATTCCCCACCTCAGTTGTAATTCCTGCTAACAATTACCACATTTTCCAGAAGCATTTTAATATGCATTCATATTGTTTCATCACTTAGCATTATATCATAAGTATTTTTCCATATTATTAAAACGAAAACACTTCGAAGACATAATTATAATGCCTGCACAGAATTCTATTGTATGTGTATGTGATGATGTAATTTAAATATTTCCCAATAGATGAACATTTAATTTTCACCATTATTAAGAATGTTGTAATTAATTTCTTTGTGCATGAACTGCAGATTGCATTTAGGAGGAATTTTCTAAACAGTATATGCAAAATTACAAAAGTAACATTTTTTTGTATATTGTCTTCAAGCCTTTTTTCTCCATATAGATGGGTACAATTAGGTTGAAATTATAGTCCTTCCTTCTTTCCTTTATACCTTCTTTCTCTTTCTGTTTATCTATATCAGAATCTGTCATGCTAGCAAATTTAAAATATTAATTTTGTCTGAATCTTACATTTAGCATAATTTTGGCATTTTCTCTAAACATCAAACATTTTTTGGAAATGTAGTTTTGAATGATTGAATGGTACTGCATCTTATGGAATTACAATTAGCTACGTAACAATATTGTTATTATTTTGTAGGTAAGTTAGTTGGAACTTGACACCAATATAAATAATGCTGAAATAAACTAGTGTTCAGATTTTTATATGCATTTCTGATTTGAATAAGGAGAATCAATGCTGGTAAGAATATAAACTACTTATTTCTAAAAATGCTGTCCAAAAGGGTTATGTATTCCTATAAGTCATACATTAAATATACTATTCTTCACAGACCACAGGTGAGATATTAGTCTTTTTTAAAAATGGCCATTGTCATCATAGAAAATGTTACCTTCTTTGAATTTGCATTTCTTTTAATAATAAGTGGTTGAATAATTTCAAAATTTGATTATTCTTCATAATTATTTCTTATTTTATGAATTATCTATGTATGGCCCTCGTCTTTTTCTCATGATATTTATTCTTTTTTTCCTTATTCATAAAAGCACATTATATATTAGGTACATTAATGATTTATTACACAGGACAGATCATTAATATAAATACTGATGATTCTTAACATACAAAACATTTATAATTTATAAAGCAAATCTATTAATATTTCCCTATCTTTTTCTCATGATATTTATTCTTTTTTTCCTTATTCATAAAAGCACGTTATATATTAGGTACATTAATGATTTATTACACAGGACAGATCATTAATATAAATCCTGATGATTCTTAACATACAAAACATTTATAATTTATAAAGCAAATCTATTAATATTTCCCTTTACGTTTTCCCTTTTATTTTAATGCTTTGAAAGATTTCCTTCACCCTAATATAAGGAACATATATTTGCTTCCAGACATCTCTTTGTGTGTGTGGTATTCTTTTTTTTAACTTAACCTTTAAATGCACATGAAACTTATTTTGGTGTACAGTGCTGCAAATGGCCTAAGTTTATTATTTTCCGAATAGTTATCCAGTTGCTTCAACATCTTTTATTTAATGATTCTTTTCTTCCCATGATATGTAAAAAGTACATAATATAGTCTATTTATATTATTAATATTTATCAAAATCTGTTATATTAAATAATATATAAATTAGTATATTATATTATGCACAGAAGGATCTCTTTCTGGGCCTTTTATACAAGTCATTTTTTCCCTATATCCTTTATTCGGCATAACACTACTGTAAATATTACATGTTTAAGCAACATTTTGAAAATTAGTAGTAATAATCCCACATATTCTATTTTACAAAAACACTAACTACTTTTATGCATTTACATCAGATAAACTCTACATAACTTTTCAAATTCTAAAACAAATTCTATAACAAAAAATTTTTCTAGGATTATGGTTGAAATCATAATTACATTGTATAAATACACTAACTTAAGGGAAATCCATATTCTTCATGTACGTGTGTTTTCCAGGGAGGCAATGATAAATAAAATGCATAATTTATGAGAAGTTTACCTTTTAACCCTTCCTACATCCACCCTGCTAGAGAGCCAGTGATTAAATGGTCAACACAGTATGCAGCAAAACAGGAGAACAATAAAGGGGGATTATTCAACCCCCAGAAAACATGGAAAGAACATTTTAAGTTTTTAATGCAAGAGATGGGCGATTTGGGTGTTGATTTGATTCCATTCCTAATCTCAATTCAATAGGTAATTCCACCTGGGCACTGCTTCCCTTACATAGTAACTACTTTACTCCCTGTAAACTAGTGAGATGCAAGAATTTTGTATTATTTTTTGTGTATGCAGGTATTACGTTACCCTAAATTGACAGAAGAAACCTAGATCTACTTTTTCATTTGTTTGTTTGTTTTTGGCATCTGGCTGGTATAGGGATCCAAACCTAGATCTACATTAATACTACCTTTTTTCTAAGAGATCACTAAAACATGACACCCCCCCCCCCAAAAA
>NW_007732293.1:136701-138726 GCF_000696425.1 Galeopterus variegatus | reverse complement strand
TCATATGAACAAAAGTTTTCATTTCTCTGGGATAAATGCTTAGGAATACAATTGCTGGGTCATATGGCACTTACATGTTTAGTTTTTTATGAACTTGCCAACCTGTTTTCTGGAGTTGCTGTACTATTTTATGTTCCCACCAGCAATGTACGAGTGATCCAGTTTCTCCACGTCTTTGCCACCATTTGGTTTTGTCACTATTCTTTTTATTTTAGCCATTCTGATATGTGTGTAGTGATATCTTATTTTAGTTTTAATTTGCATTTCCCTAATGGCTAATGATTTTGAACATCTTTTCATGTGCTATTTGCCATCTGTATACCCTCTTTAGTGGAATATCTCCTATCTTTTGTCCATTTTCTAAATAGATCATTTTTGTTACATACTTTTTTTTACTCTTTAGTTTTGAGATACTAGTCCTAGGTCAACTATGTGGTTTATAAATATTTTCTCCTGATCCTTAGCTTGTCTTTTTGCCCTTTTAAAGGGTTTTTTGAAGGGAAAAACCTTTTAATTATATGACACCCAAGTTATAAGTTGTTGTTTTTTTAACATTTACTCATATATTTTTGTGGGGTATAGTTTCAATACATGCATATACTCCACAATTGTTTCAATACCTGCATGCACCCCACAATGATTCACTTAGGGTAGATAGCATAGTTTTGTACCCATTAGTCCACCACTTCTCCCACTCCCCTGCTCTCCCTCCCCTCCCAGCCTCTGGTAACCATCATTCTACTCTCTACTTCTATAAGGACCACATTTCAATTTTTTTTAGATTTCACATATGAGTGAGATCATGTGGTATTTGTCTTTCTGTGTCTGACTTACTACACTTAACATGATGGTTTCTAATTCCATCTGTGTTGCTGTAAATGATTTGATATAATTTCTTTTTATAGCTGAATAGTATTCCACTATGTATATATACCACAGTTTTTTTGTCCATCTGTTGATGGGCATTTAGGTTGATTTTATCTCTTGCCTATTGTGAACAATTTTTCAATGAACATGAGAGTATGGATTTATTTTTGATATACTGATTTCATTTCTTTTGGGTATATACCCAGTAGTGAGATAGCTGGGTTGTAGGGTAGATATATTTTTAGTTCTCTTAGTAACCTCCATATTGTTTTCCATAATTGTTCTACTAATTTATATTCCCACTGATAAAGTAGGAGGGTTCCCTTTTCTCCACATCCTCACCAGTATTTCTTATTTTCTTTTTTTTTTTTTTTGTCTTTTATCTTTTTCCATGTCTGGCAACGGATCGCAACCCTCAGTGTTGCCCCCGTACCGGACTGGGGACCGGCAACGGGATTGCAACCCTCGGTGCTGCTCCCGCGCCTCGCTCAGCCAGTGAGCGGGAACCGGTCTGTACGTGGGATCCGAACCCTCGGGCGGGAGCGCCGCCGCGCTTCCCAAGTGGCGCACTTATCCAGTGCGCCACCGGGCTGGCCAGTATTTCTTATTTTCTGCCTTGTTGATAGTAGCCATTCTAACTGGAGTGAGACGATATCTCTGCAGTTTTAATTTGCACTTCCCTGATGATTAGTGATGTTGAGCATTTTTTCATGTGTTTGTTGGCCATTTGCATGTCTTCTTTTGAGAAATATCTGTTCAGGTCCTTTGCTCATTTTTTAATTGGGGTTATTTGCTTTTTGCTGTTGAGTCATTTAAGTTCCTTATATATTCTGGATATTCACCCCTTGTCTGATGAGTAGTTTGCAAACACTTTCTCCCATTCTGTAGGTTGTCTCTTCACTTTGGTGATAGTGTCCCTTGCTGTGCAGAAGCTTTTTAGTCTGACCTAGTCTCATTTGTGTATTTTTGTTTCAGTTGCCTGTGCCTTTGTAGTCTTGCTCAAAGAAGTGCTGCCCACTCCCATTTTGTGTAGCATTTCCCCTATATTTTCTTCTGTGGTTTCATACTTTCGGGTCTTAAATTCAGGTCTTTAATCCATTTTGAGTTGATTTTTGTGTATGACGAGAGATTTTCTAAGGACTGTTTGACTAGCCCTAG